>NW_028165546.1:7500-16106 GCF_964263955.1 Coregonus lavaretus | reverse complement strand
GTATGTAACATGTGTATAAACATAGGATATGTGTATGTATGTAACATGTATATAACATAGGATATGTGTGTGTAAGTAACATGTGTATAAACATAGGATATGTGTATGTATGTAACATGTGTACAAACATAGGATATGTGTGTATGTATGTAACATGTATATAAACATAGGATATGTGTGTGTATGTAACATGTGTATAAACATAGGATATGTGTATGTATGTAACATGTATATAAACATAGGATATGTGTATGTATGTAACATGTGTATAAACATAGGATATGTGTGTGTATGTAACATGTATATAAACATAGGATATGTGTGTGTATGTAAACATGTGTATAAACATAGGATTGTGTATGTATGTAACATGTATATAAACATAGGATATGTGTGTGTATGTATGTAACATGTGTATAAACATAGGATATGTGTGTGTGATGTAACATGTATATAAACATAGGATATGTGTGTGTATGTAACATGTGTATAAACATAGGATATGTGTATGTATGTAACATGTATATAAACATAGGATATGGTGTGTTATGTATGTAACATGTATATAAACATAGGATATGTGTATGTATGTAACATGTGTATAAACATAGGATATGTGTATGTATGTAACATGTTATAAACATAGGATATGTGTATGTATGTTAACATGTGTATAAACATAGGATATGTGTGTGTAATGTAACATGTGTATAAACATAGGATATGTGTTTGTATGTAACATGTGTATAAACATAGGATATGTGTATGTATGTAACATGTGTATAAACATAGGATATGTGTAGTGTATGTAACATGTGTATAAACATAGGATATGTGTGTGTGTATGTAACATGTGTATAAACATAGGATATGTGTGTGTATGTAACATGTGTATAAACATAGGATATGTGTATGTATGTAACATGTGTATAAACATAGGATATGTGTATGTATGTAACATGTGTATAAACATAGGATATGTGTGTGTATGTAACATGTGTATAAACATAGGATATGTGTTGTATGTAACATGTGTATAAACATAGGATATGTGTATGTATGTAACATGTGTATAAACATAGGATATGTGTATGTATGTAACATGTGTATAAACATAGGATATGTGTGTGTATGTAACATGTATAGAAACATAGGATATGTGTGTGTATGTAACATGTATATAAACATAGGATATGTGTGTGTATGTAACATGGTATAGAAACATAGGATATGTGTGTGTATGTAAACATGTATATAAACATAGGATAGTGTGTGTATGTATGTAACATGTGTATAAAACATAGGATATGTGTATGTATGTAACATGTGTATAAACATAGGATATGTGTATGTATGTAACATGTATATAAACATATGATATGTGTATGTATGTAACATGTGTATAAACATAGGATATGTGTGTGTATGTAACATGTGTATAAACATAGGATATGTGTATGTATGTAACATGTGTATAAACATAGGATATGTGTATGTATGTAACATGTGTATAAACATAGGATATGTGTGTGTATGTAACATGTATATAAACATAGGATATGTGTATGTATGTAACATGTGTATAAACATAGGATATGTGTGTGTATGTAACATGTATATAAACATAGTATATGTGTATGTATGTAACATGTGTATAAACATAGGATATGTGTATGTATGTAACATGTGTATAAACATAGGATATGTGTATGTATGTAACATGTGTATAAACATAGGATATGTGTATGTATGTAACATGTATATAAACATAGGATATGTGTGTGTATGTAACATGTATATAAACATAGGATATGTGTATGTATGTAACATGTATATAAACATAGGATATGTGTATGTATGTAACATGTATATAAACATAGGATATGTGTATGTATGTAACATGTATATAAACATAGGATATGTGTATGTATGTAACATGTATATAAACATAGGATATGTGTATGTATGTAACATGTATATAAACATAGGATATGTGTATGTATGTAACGTGTATATAAACATAGGATATGTGTGTGTATGTAACATGTGTATAAACATAGGATATGTGTGTGTATGTAACATGTATATAAACATAGGATATGTGTATGTATGTAACATGTGTATAAACATAGGATATGTGTGTGTATGTAACATGTGTATAAACATAGGATATGTGTGTATGTATGTAACATGTATATAAACATAGGATATGTGTATGTATGTAACATGTGTATAAACATAGGATATGTGTGTGTATGTAACATGTGTATAAACATAGGATATGTGTGTGTATGTAACATGTATATAAACATAGGATATGTGTATGTATGTAACATGTGTATAAACATAGGATATGTGTGTGTATGTAACATGTGTATAAACATAGGATATGTGTATGTATGTAACATGTATATAAACATAGGATATGTGTATGTATGTAACATGTATATAAACATAGGATATGTGTATGTATGTAACATGTATATAAACATAGGATATGTGTATGTATGTAACATGTATATAAACATAGGATATGTGTATGTATGTAACGTGTATATAAACATAGGATATGTGTGTGTATGTAACATGTGTATAAACATAGGATATGTGTGTGTATGTAACATGTATATAAACATAGGATATGTGTATGTATGTAACATGTGTATAAACATAGGATATGTGTGTGTATGTAACATGTGTATAAACATAGGATATGTGTGTATGTATGTAACATGTATATAAACATAGGATATGTGTATGTATGTAACATGTGTATAAACATAGGATATGTGTGTGTATGTAACATGTGTATAAACATAGGATATGTGTGTGTATGTAACATGTGTATAAACATAGGATATGTGTATGTATGTAACATGTGTATAAACATAGGATATGTGTGTGTATGTAACATGTATATAAACATAGGATATGTGTATGTATGTAACATGTGTATAAACATAGGATATGTGTGTTGTATGTAACATGTGTATAAACATAGGATATGTGTGTGTATGTAACATGTGTATAAACATAGGATATGTGTATGTATGTAACATGTGTATAAACATAGGATATGTGTGTGTATGTAACATGTATATAAACATAGGATATGTGTATGTATGTAACATGTGTATAAACATAGGATATGTGTGTGTATGTAACATGTATATAAACATAGGATATGTGTATGTATGTAACATGTGTATAAACATAGGATATGTGTATGTATGTAACATGTATATAAACATAGGATATGTGTATGTATGTAACATGTGTATAAACATAGGATATGTGTATGTATGTAACATGTGTATAAACATAGGATATGTGTATGTATGTAACATGTATATAAACATAGGATATGTGTATGTATGTAACATGTGTATAAACATAGGATATGTGTATGTATGTAACATGTATATAAACATAGGATATGTGTATGTATGTAACATGTATATAAACATAGGATATGTGTATGTATGTAACATGTGTATAAACATAGGATATGTGTATGTATGTAACATGTGTATAAACATAGGATATTGTGTGTGTATGTAACATGTGTATAAACATAGGATATGTGTATGTATGTAACATGTGTATTTAATACACATGTTACATACATACACATATCCTATGTTTATACACATGTTACATACACACACATATCCTATGTTTATACACATGTTACATACATACACATATCCTATGTTTATACACATGTTACATACATACACATATCCTATGTTTATATACATGTTACATACATACACATATCCTATGTTTATATACATGTTACATACATACACATATCCTATGTTTATACACATGTTACATACATACACATATCCTATGTTTATATACATGTTACATACATACACATATCCTATGTTTATACACATGTTACATACATACACATATCCTATGTTTATACACATGTTACATACATACACATAT
Organism: Coregonus lavaretus; assembly: GCF_964263955.1. NCBI lineage: Eukaryota > Metazoa > Chordata > Actinopteri > Salmoniformes > Salmonidae > Coregonus > Coregonus lavaretus. The sequence continues at coordinate 12,146 of NW_028165546.1, read as the reverse complement.
CCTATGTTTATATACATGTTACATACATACACATATCCTATGTTTATACACATGTTACATACATACACATATCCTATGTTTATATACATGTTACATACACACACATATCCTATGTTTATACACATGTTACATACATACACATATCCTATGTTTATATACATGTTACATACACACACATATCCTATGTTTATACACATGTTACATACATACACATATCCTATGTTTATACACATGTTACATACACACACATATCCTATGTTTATACACATGTTACATACACACACATATCCTATGTTTATACACATGTTACATACATACACATATCCTATGTTTATATACATGTTACATACACACACATATCCTATGTTTATACACATGTTACATACATACACATATCCTATGTTTATACACATGTTACATACACACACATATCCTATGTTTATACACATGTTACATACACACACATATCCTATGTTTATACACATGTTACATACATACACATATCCTATGTTTATATACATGTTACATACATACACACATATCCTATGTTTATACACATGTTACATACACACACATATCCTATGTTTATACACATGTTACATACATACACATATCCTATGTTTATATACATGTTACATACACACACATATCCTATGTTTATACACATGTTACATACACACACATATCCTATGTTTATATACACGTTACATACATACACATATCCTATGTTTATATACATGTTACATACATACACATATCCTATGTTTATATACATGTTACATACATACACATATCCTATGTTTATATACATGTTACATACATACACATATCCTATGTTTATATACATGTTACATACATACACATATCCTATGTTTATACACATGTTACATACACACACATATCCTATGTTTATACACATGTTACATACATACACATATCCTATGTTTATATACATGTTACATACACACACATATCCTATGTTTATACACATGTTACATACACACACATATCCTATGTTTATACACATGTTACATACATACACATATCCTATGTTTATATACATGTTACATACATACACATATCCTATGTTTATACACATGTTACATACACACACATATCCTATGTTTATATACATGTTACATACATACACATATCCTATGTTTATATACATGTTACATACACACACATATCCTATGTTTATACACATGTTACATACACACACATATCCTATGTTTATATACATGTTACATACATACACATATCCTATGTTTATATACATGTTACATACATACACATATCCTATGTTTATATACATGTTACATACATACACATATCCTATGTTTATATACATGTTACATACATACACATATCCTATGTTTATATACATGTTACATACATACACATATCCTATGTTTATATACATGTTACATACATACACATATCCTATGTTTATATACATGTTACATACACACACATATCCTATGTTTATATACATGTTACATACATACACATATCCTATGTTTATACACATGTTACATACATACACATATCCTATGTTTATACACATGTTACATACATACACATATCCTATGTTTATACACATGTTACATACATACACATATACTATGTTTATATACATGTTACATACACACACATATCCTATGTTTATACACATGTTACATACATACACATATCCTATGTTTATATACATGTTACATACACACACATATCCTATGTTTATACACATGTTACATACATACACATATCCTATGTTTATACACATGTTACATACATACACATATCCTATGTTTATACACATGTTACATACACACACATATCCTATGTTTATACACATGTTACATACATACACATATCATATGTTTATATACATGTTACATACATACACATATCCTATGTTTATACACATGTTACATACATACACATATCCTATGTTTATACACATGTTACATACATACACACACATATCCTATGTTTATATACATGTTACATACACACACATATCCTATGTTTCTATACATGTTACATACACACACATATCCTATGTTTATATACATGTTACATACACACACATATCCTATGTTTCTATACATGTTACATACACACACATATCCTATGTTTATACACATGTTACATACATACACATATCCTATGTTTATACACATGTTACATACATACACATATCCTATGTTTATACACATGTTACATACATACACATATCCTATGTTTATACACATGTTACATACACACACATATCCTATGTTTATATACATGTTACATACATTCACATATCCTATGTTTATACACATGTTACATACATACACATATCCTATGTTTATACACATGTTACATACACACACATATCCTATGTTTATACACATGTTACATACACACACACATATCCTATGTTTATACACATGTTACATACACACACATATCCTATGTTTATACACATGTTACATACATACACATATCCTATGTTTATATACATGTTACATACACACACATATCCTATGTTTATACACATGTTACATACACACACATATCCTATGTTTATACACATGTTACATACATACACATATCCTATGTTTATATACATGTTACATACATACACATATCCTATGTTTATACACATGTTACATACATACACATATCCTATGTTTATATACATGTTACATACATACACACACATATCCTATGTTTATATACATGTTACATACATACACATATCCTATGTTTATACACATGTTACATACACACACATATCCTATGTTTATATACATGTTACATACACACACATATCCTATGTTTATACACATGTTACATACATACACACACATATCCTATGTTTATATACATGTTACATACATACACATATCCTATGTTTATACACATGTTACATACACACACATATCCTATGTTTATATACATGTTACATACACACACATATCCTATGTTTATACACATGTTACATACATACACATATCCTATGTTTATATACATGTTACATACATACACATATCCTATGTTTATACACATGTTACATACACACACATATCCTATGTTTATATACATGTTACATACATACACACATATCCTATGTTTGTACACATGTTACATACATACACATATCCTATGTTTATACACATGTTACATACACACACATATCCTATGTTTATATACATGTTACATACATACACATATCCTATGTTTATACACATGTTACATACATACACATATCCTATGTTTATATACATGTTACATACACACACATATCCTATGTTTATACACATGTTACATACACACACATATCCTATGTTTATACACATGTTACATACACACACATATCCTATGTTTATATACATGTTACATACACACACATATCCTATGTTTATATACATGTTACATACACACACATATCCTATGTTTATATACATGTTACATACACACACATATCCTATGTTTATACACATGTTACATACATACACACACATATCCTATGTTTATACACATGTTACATACATACACATATCCTATGTTTATACACATGTTACATACATACACATATCCTATGTTTATATACATGTTACATACATACACATATCCTATGTTTATACACATGTTACATACATACACATATCCTATGTTTATATACATGTTACATACATACACACACATATCCTATGTTTATATACATGTTACATACATACACATATCCTATGTTTATACACATGTTACATACACACACATATCCTATGTTTATATACATGTTACATACACACACATATCCTATGTTTATACACATGTTACATACATACACACACATATCCTATGTTTATATACATGTTACATACATACACATATCCTATGTTTATACACATGTTACATACACACACATATCCTATGTTTATATACATGTTACATACACACACATATCCTATGTTTATACACATGTTACATACATACACATATCCTATGTTTATATACATGTTACATACATACACATATCCTATGTTTATACACATGTTACATACACACACATATCCTATGTTTATATACATGTTACATACATACACACATATCCTATGTTTATACACATGTTACATACATACACATATCCTATGTTTATACACATGTTACATACACACACATATCCTATGTTTATATACATGTTACATACATACACATATCCTATGTTTATACACATGTTACATACATACACATATCCTATGTTTATATACATGTTACATACACACACATATCCTATGTTTATACACATGTTACATACACACACATATCCTATGTTTATACACATGTTACATACACACACATATCCTATGTTTATATACATGTTACATACACACACATATCCTATGTTTATATACATGTTACATACACACACATATCCTATGTTTATACACATGTTACATACATACACATATCCTATGTTTATACACATGCCCACACGCCAACCTGATCCTATTTTTCTGTATGGAAATCCGAGACACCCCATTTAGTATGATGTTACGTTTCGTATGGTATGTATTAATTTGTGGATGTCCATCATCCATTTCATATGATACGTATGTTATGAATTACAATTCGTATAATATGTTATGAATTGCAAT
>NW_028165546.1:0-2500 GCF_964263955.1 Coregonus lavaretus | reverse complement strand
ACTATAGATAGAGTAGCCTAGAGAGAGAGAGATGGGGAGGGGGAGAGATAGATAGACTATAGATACAGTAGCCTAGAGAGAGAGAGATGGGGAGGGGGGGAGAGATAGATAGACTATAGATACAGTAGCCTAGAGAGAGAGAGATGGGGAGGGGGAGAGATAGATAGACTATAGATACAGTAGCCTAGAGAGAGAGATGGGGAGGGGGAGAGATAGATAGACTATAGATACAGTAGCCTAGAGAGAGAGAGATGGGGAGGGGGGAGAGATAGATAGACTATAGATACAGTAGCCTAGAGAGAGAGAGATGGGAGGGGGAGAGATAGATAGACTATAGATACAGTAGCCTAGAGAGAGAGAGAGAGGGGAGGGGGGAGAGATAGATAGACTATAGATACAGTAGCCTAGAGAGAGAGAGATGGGGAGGGGGGAGAGATAGATAGACTATAGATACAGTAGCCTAGAGAGAGAGAGATGGGGAGGGGGGAGAGATAGATAGACTATAGATACAGTAGCTAGAGAGAGAGAGATGGGAGGGGGGAGAGATAGATAGACTATAGATACAGTAGCCTAGAGAGAGAGAGATGGGAGGGGGAGAGATAGATAGACTATATATACAGTAGCCTAGAGAGAGAGAGATGGGGAGGGGGGAGAGATAGATAGATAGACTATAGATACAGTAGCCTAGAGAGAGAGAGATGGGGAGGGGGGAGAGATAGATAGACTATAGATACAGTAGCTACAGATAGATAGTGTAGATAGAGAGATAGATAGTGTAGACATAGAGAGATAGATAGTGTAGATATAGAGATAGATAGTGTAGATATAGAGAGATAGATAGTGTAGACATAGAGAGATAGATAGTGTAGATATAGAGAGATAGATAGTGTAGATATAGAGATAGATAGTGTAGATATAGAGAGATAGATAGTGTAGACATAGAGAGATAGATAGTGTAGATATAGAGATAGATAGTGTAGATATAGAGAGATAAATAGTGTAGATATAGAGAGATAGATAGTGTAGATATAGAGATAGATAGTGTAGATATAGAGATAGATAGTGTAGATATAGAGATAGATAGTGTAGATATAGAGATAGATAGTGTAGATATAGAGAGATAGATAGTGTAGATATAGAGATAGATAGTGTAGATATAGAGAGATATAGTGTAGATATAGAGAGATAGATAGTGTAGATATAGAGATAGATAGTGTAGATATAGAGATAGATAGTGTAGATATAGAGAGATAGATAGTGTAGATATAGAGATAGATAGTGTAGATATAGAGATAGATAGTGTAGATATAGAGATAGATAGTGTAGATATAGAGAGATAGATAGTATAGATAGAGAGATAGATAGTGTAGACATAGAGAGAGAGATAGTGTAGATATAGAGAGATAGATAGTGTAGATATAGAGAGATAGATAGTGTAGATATAGAGATAGATAGTGTAGATATAGAGAGATAGATAGTGTAGATATAGAGATAGATAGTGTAGATATAGAGAGATAGATAGTGTAGATAGAGAGATAGATAGTGTAGATATAGAGATAGATAGTGTAGATATAGAGATAGATAGTGTAGATATAGAGAGATAGATAGTGTAGATATAGAGAGATAGATAGTGTAGAGATAGAGATAGATAGTGTAGATATATAGAGATAGATAGTGTATATATAGAGAGATAGATAGTGTAGATATAGAGAGATAGATAGTGTAGATATAGAGATAGGGTTAAGCTGGGTGTTACTGTTAGATAGGGTTAAAGCTGGGTGTTACTGTTAGAGATAGGGGTTAAAGCTGGGTGTTACTGTTAGAGATAGGGGTTAAAGCTGGGTGTTACTGTTAGAGATAGGGGTTAAAGCTGGGTGGTACTGTTAGAGATAGGGGTTAAAGCTGGGTGAGTACTGTTAGACATAGGGGTTAAAGCTGGGTGTTACTGTTAAAGATAGGGGTTAAAGCTGGGTGGTACTGTTAGAGATAGGGGTTAAAGCTGGGTGGTACTGTTAGAGATAGGGGTTAAAGCTGGGTGGTACTGTTATACTGTTAGAGATAGGGGTTAAAGCTGGGTGGTACTGTTAGAGATAGGGGTTAAAGCTGGGTGGTACTGTTAGAGATAGGGGTTAAAGCTGGGTGGTACTGTTAGAGATAGGGGTTAAAGCTGGGTGTTACTGTTAGAGATAGGGGTTAAAGCTGGGTGTTACTGTTAGAGATAGGGGTTAAAGCTGGGTGTTACTGTTAGAGATAGGGGTTAAAGCTGGGTGGTACTGTTAGAGATAGGGGTTAAAGCTGGGTGTTACTGTTAGAGATAGGGGTTAAAGCTGGGTGTTACTGTTAGAGATAGGGGTTAAAGCTTATATTTGTCACATGTAAAAGTGTGTATGACGTGCATGTTTGAATTGGATATTTGTTTTGCATATCCCAACTCCCCCTGAGACACCCTCAGAGAGTGTGGTCACAGCAGAGTCAGCCGTTATCAACTGCGAACCTGGAG
>NW_028165547.1:0-19536 GCF_964263955.1 Coregonus lavaretus | reverse complement strand
ATTTGAGTGAGTGACTGTTGTCTGTTATTGGCTGTTGAACAATAGAATTAACTGTAGTATAATTGGGTGAACCTCTAGTATGATTGGCTCGTCGTAGCGAGTGATCCAGTGATTGGCTGTTGATGAGTGACTCCGACCTGTGATTGGCTCTTGATGAGTGACTGCATGTGATCGGATGTTAATGTGTGCATCCGTACTGTGATTGGCTGTTGATGAGTGCCTCTGCTCTGTGATAGGTCCTGGCCTGTCACATGGGTCTGCTCGGGCTGGTCCTGGACAATGTTCAGCTCTTTGAGAGATCCAGACAGGAAGCCAACCGCTGCCAGGTACCTGTCAATCAATCATTCAATCAATCATCACTCCACCACCGTGTTATATCTATTCACTGGTCTGTGTGTCTGTCTTTGTTTATGTGTGTGTGTGTGTGTGTGTGTGTGTGTGTGTGTGTGTGTGTGTGTGTGTGTGTTTGTCAGGTTTTGCTGACCCTGGCCAGGCTGCTGTCAGAGGAACAGAAGTCGATGGAGAATCTCCTGGGCAAGATGGCCGCCACCATCCTGCCCTTCGCACGTGCTCAGTACTGTACCATTTTCATCGCCAGGGACAGACCCAAGGTACACAGCACCATGATGTCATATCCTGTTCCTTATTGAAAGACAGTCTCCCTATTACAGTGACAGTTTGAGAGAAATGCCTGTTTCTATTCTAAGACAACTCTGCCGACACCTAACCCTATGCCCCTAGCCCCTAACCCCTAACCCCTAACCCTATGCCCCTAGCCCCTAACCCCTAACCCTATGCCCCTAACCCCTAGCCCCTAACCGCTAACCCTATGCCCCTAGCCCCTAACCCCTAACCCCTAGCCCCTAACCCCTAACCCTATGCCCCTAGCCCCTAACCCTATGCCCCTAACCCCTAACCCCTATGCCTCTATGCCCCTATGCCCCTAACCCTATGCCCCTAACCCCTAACCCCTATGCCTCTAACCCTATGCCCCTATGCCCCTAGCCCCTAACCCTATGCCCCTATGCCCCTATGCCCCTAACCCCTATGCCCCTAGCCCTATGCCCCTAACCCCTAACCCTATGCCCCTAGCCCTATGCCCCTAACCCCTAGCCCTATGCCCCTAACCCCTAACCCTATGCCCCTAGCCCTATGCCCCTAACCCCTAACCCTATGCCCCTAGCCCTATGCCCCTAACCCCTAGCCCTATGCCCCTAACCCCTAGCCCTATGCCCCTAACCCCTAGCCCTATGCCCCTAGCCCCTAACCCTATGCCCCTATGCCCCTAACCAATTTCAATCAATCAATTTTATTTTATATAGCCCTTCTTACATCAGCTAATATCTCGAAGTGCTGTACAGAAACCCAGCCTAAAACCCCAAACAGCTAGTAATGCAGGTGTAGAAGCACGGTGGCTAGGAAAAACTCCCTAGAAAGGCGAAAACCTAGGAAGAAACCTAGAGAGGAACCAGGCTATGAGGGGTGGCCAGTCCTCTTCTGGCTGTGCCGGGTGAAGATTATAACAGAACCATGCCAAGATGTTCAAAAATGTTCATAAGTGACAAGCATGGTCAAATAATAATCAGGAATAAATCTCAGTTGGCTTTTCATAGCCGATCATTAAGAGTTGAAAACAGCAGGTCTGGGACAGGTAGGGGTTCCATAACCGCAGGCAGAACAGTTGAAACTGGAATAGCAGCAAGGCCAGGCGGACTGGGGACAGCAAGGAGTCACCACGGCCGGTAGTCCCGACGTATGGTCCTAGGGCTCAGGTCTCTCAGTTGGCTTTTCATAGCCGATCATTAAGAGTTGAAAACTAACCCTATGCCCCTAGCCCCTAACCCTATGCCCCTAACCCCTAGCCCTATGCCCCTAACCCCTAGCCCTAACCCTATGCCCCTAGCCCCTAACCCTATGCCCCTAACCCCTAGCCCTATGCCCCTAACCCCTAGCCCTATGCCCCTAACCCCTAACCCTATGCCCCTAACCCCTAGCCCTATGCCCCTAACTACTAGCCCTATGCCCCTAACCCCTAACCCTATGCCCCTAACCCCTAGCCCTATGCCCCTAACCCCTAGCCCTATGCCCCTAACCCCTAACCCCTAGCCCTATGCCCCTAGACCCTAACCCCTAGCTTTATGCCCCTAGCCCCTAACCCCTAGCCCTATGCCCCTAACCCCTAGCCCTATGCCCCTAGCCCCTAACCCTATGCCCCTAACCCCTAGCCCTATGCCCCTAACCCCTAACCCTATGCTCCTAGCACCTAACCCCTAGCCCTATGCCCCTAACCCCTAGCCCTATGCCCCTAGCCCCTAACCCTATGCCCCTAGCCCCTAACCCCTAGCTTTATGCCCCTAGCCCAATGCCCCTAACCCCTAGCCCTATGCCCCTAGCACCTAACCCCTAGCTTTATGTCCCTAGCCCAATGCCCCTAACCCCTAACCCTATGCCCCTAACCCCTAATCCTATGTCCCCTAGCCCCTAACCCCTAGCCCTATGCCCCTAGCCCCTAACCCTATGCCCCTAGTCCCTAACCCCTATCTCTATGCCCCTAGCTACTAACCCCTAGTCCCTAACCCCTACGCCTTAACCACTAACCCCTAACCCCTAAGTCCTAACCACTAGCTCCTCACCCCTAACCACTAGCTTCTAACCTCTAATCACTAGCTCCTAACCCCTAACCACTAGCTCCTGACCCCTAACCACTAGCTCCTAACCCCTAACCCCTAACCACTAGCTCCTAACCCCTAGCTCCTAACCACTAGCTTCTAACCCCTAACCCCTAACCACTAGCTCCTAACCCCTAGCTCCTAACCACTAGCTTCTAACCCCTAATTCCTAACCCCTAACCACTAGCTCCTAACCCCTAGCCCCTAACACCTAACCCCTAGCTCCCAACCCCTAACCCCCAATCACTAGTTACTAAACCCTAGCCCCTAACCACTAGCTCCTAACCCCTAACCCCTAACCACTAGCTCCTAACCCCTAGCTTTATGCCCCTAGCCCCTAGCCCTATGCCCCTAACCCCTAACCCCTATGCCCCTAACCCCTAACCCCTATGCCCCTAACCCCTAACCCTATGCCCCTAGCCCCTAACCCCTAACCCCTAACCCTATGCCCCTAGCCCCTAACCCGTAACCCCTAACCCTATGCCCCTAACCCCTAGCCCCTAACCCCTAACCCTATGCCCCTAGCCCCTAACCCCTAACCCCTAGCCCCTAACCCCTAACCCTATGCCCCTAGCCCCTAACCCTATGCCCCTAACCCCTAACCCCTATGCCTCTAACCCTATGCCCCTATGCCCCTAGCCCCTAACCCTATGCCCCTATGCCCCTATGCCCCTAACCCCTATGCCCCTAGCCCTATGCCCCTAACCCCTAACCCTATGCCCCTAGCCCTATGCCCCTAACCCCTAGCCCTATGCCCCTAACCCCTAGCCCTATGCCCCTAACCCCTAACCCTATGCCCCTAGCCCTATGCCCCTAACCCCTAACCCTATGCCCCTACCCCTACGCCCCTAACCCCTAGCCCTATGCCCCTAACCCCTAGCCCTATGCCCCTAGCCCCTAACCCTATGCCCCTATGCCCCTAACCCCTAACCCTATGCCCCTAGCCCCTAACCCTATGCCCCTAACCCCTAGCCCTATGCCCCTAACCCCTAGCCCTATGCCCCTAACCCCTAACCCTATGCCCCTAACCCCTAGCCCTATGCCCCTAACCCCTAGCCCTATGCCCCTAACCCCTAGCCCTATGCCCCTAACCCCTATGCCCCTAGCCCCTAACCCTATGCCCCTAGCCCCTAACCCCTAACTTTATGCCCCTAGACCCTAACGCCTAGCCCTATGCCCCTAGACCCTAACCCCTAGCTTTATGCCCCTAGCCCCTAACCCCTAGCCCTATGCCCCTAACCCCTAGCCCAATGCCCCTAACCCCTAACCCCTATGCCCCTAACCCCTAACCCTATGCCCCTAGCCCCTAACCCCTAACCCCTAACCCTATGCCCCTAGCCCCTAACCCGTAACCCCTAACCCTATGCCCCTAACCCCTAGCCCCTAACCCCTAACCCTATGCCCCTAGCCCCTAACCCCTAACCCCTAGCCCCTAACCCCTAACCCTATGCCCCTAGCCCCTAACCCTATGCCCCTAACCCCTAACCCCTATGCCTCTAACCCTATGCCCCTATGCCCCTAGCCCCTAACCCTATGCCCCTATGCCCCTATGCCCCTAACCCCTATGCCCCTAGCCCTATGCCCCTAACCCCTAACCCTATGCCCCTAGCCCTATGCCCCTAACCCCTAGCCCTATGCCCCTAACCCCTAGCCCTATGCCCCTAACCCCTAACCCTATGCCCCTAGCCCTATGCCCCTAACCCCTAACCCTATGCCCCTACCCCTACGCCCCTAACCCCTAGCCCTATGCCCCTAACCCCTAGCCCTATGCCCCTAGCCCCTAACCCTATGCCCCTATGCCCCTAACCCCTAACCACTAGCTCCTAACCCCTAGCCCTATGCCCCTAACCCCTAGCCCTATGCCCCTAACCCCTAACCCTATGCCCCTAACCCCTAGCCCTATGCCCCTAACCCCTAGCCCTATGCCCCTAACCCCTAGCCCTATGCCCCTAACCCCTAACCCTATGCCCCTAACCCCTAGCCCTATGCCCCTAACCCCTAGCCCTATGCCCCTAACCCCTAGCCCTATGCCCCTAACCCCTATGCCCCTAGCCCCTAACCCTATGCCCCTAGCCCCTAACCCCTAACTTTATGCCCCTAGACCCTAACGCCTAGCCCTATGCCCCTAGACCCTAACCCCTAGCTTTATGCCCCTAGCCCCTAACCCCTAGCTTTATGCCCCTAGCCCCTAACCCCTAGCCCTATGCCCCTAACCCCTAGCCCAATGCCCCTAACCCTTAACCCTATGCCCCTAGCACCTAACCCCTAGCTTTATGTCCCTAGCCCAATGCCCCTAACCCCTAACCCTATGCCCCTAACCCCTAATCCTATGTCCCCTAGCCCCTAACCCCTAGCCCTATGCCCCCAGCCCCTAACCCTCTGCCCCTAGTCCCTAACCCCTATCTCTATGCCCCTAGCTACTAACCCCTAGTCCCTAACCCCTACGCCTTAACCACTAACCCCTAACCCCTAACTCCTAACCACTAGCTCCTCACCCCTAACCACTAGCTTCTAACCTCTAATCACTAGCTCCTAACCCCTAACCACTAGCTCCTGACCCCTAACCACTAGCTCCTAACCCCTAACCCCTAACCACTAGCTCCTAACCCCTAGCTCCTAACCACTAGCTTCTAACCCCTAACCACTAGCTCCTAACCCCTAGCTCCTAACCACTAGCTTCTAACCCCTAATTCCTAACCCCTAACCACTAGCTCCTAACCCCTAGCCCCTAACACCTAACCCCTAGCTCCCAACCCCTAACCCCCAATCACTAGTTACTAAACCCTAGCCCCTAACCACTAGCTCCTAGCCCCTATCCACTAGTTTCTAACCCCTAACCACTAGCTCCTAACCCCTAACCACTGACCACTAGCTCCTAACCCCTAAGCACTAGCTCCTAACCCCTAAACACAAGCTTCTAACCCCTAACCACTAGCTCCTAACCCCTAACCACTAGCTCCTAACCCCTAACCCCTAACCACTAGCTCCTAACCCCTAACCACTAGCTCCTAACCCCTAACCCCTAACCACTAGCTCCTAACCCCTAACCACTAGCTCCTAACCCCTAACCCCTAACCACTAGCTCCTAACCCCTAACCCCTAACCACTAGCTCCTAACCCCTAACCACTAGCTCCTAACCCCTAACCCCTAACCACTAGCTCCTAACCCCTAACCACTAGCTCCTAACCCCTAGCCCCTAACCACTAGCTCCTAACCCCTAAACACTAGCTCCTGACCCCTAACCACTAGCTCCTAATCCCTAACCCCTAACCACTAGCTCCTAATCCCTAACCCCTAACCACTAGCTCCTGACCCCTAACCACTAGCTCCTCACCCCTAACCACTAGCTCCTAACCCCTAACCACTAGCTCCTAACCCCTAACCCCTAACCACTGACCACTAGCTCCTAGCCCCTAACCACTAGCTCCTGACCCCTAACCCCTAGCTCCTAACCCCTAACCCCTAACCACTAGATCCTAACCCCTAACCACTAGCTCCTAACCCCTAACCACTAGCTCCTAACCCCTAACCCCTAACCACTAGCTCCTAACCCCTAGCTCCTAACCACTAGCTTCTAACCCCTAATTCCTAACCCCTAACCACTAGCTCCTAACCCCTAGCCCCTAACACCTAACCCCTAGCTCCCAACCCCTAACCCCCAATCACTAGTTACTAACCCCTAGCCCCTAACCACTAGCTCCTAGCCCCTATCCACTAGCTTCTAACCCCTAACCACTAGCTCCTAACCCCTAACCCCTAACCACTAACCCCTAACCACTAACCACTAACCCCTAACCCCTAGCCCCTAACCACTAGCTCCTAACCCCTAACCACTAGCTCCTAACCCCTAAGCACTAGCTCCTAACCCCTAAGCACTAGCTCCTAGCCCCTAACCACTAGCTCCTAATCCCTAACCCCTAACCACTAGCTCCTAACCCCTAACCACTAGCTCCTAACCCCTATCCACTAGCTCCTAACCCCTAAGCACTAGCTCCTAACCCCTAACCACTAGCTCCTAACCCCTAACCACTAGCTCCTAACCCCTATCCACTAGCTCCTAACCCCTAAGCACTAGCTCCTAACCCCTAACCACTAGCTCCTAACCCCTAAGCACTAGCTCCTAACCCCTAACCCCTAACCACTAGCTCCTAACCCCTAACCCCTAAGCACTAGCTCCTAACCCCTAACCACTAGCTCCTAGCCCCTAACCACTAGCTCCTAACCCCTAACCACTAGCTCCTAACCCCTAACCACTAGCTCCTAACCCCTATCCACTAGCTCCTAACCCCTAAGCACTAGCTCCTAGCCCCTATCCACTAGCTTCTAACCCCTAAACACTAGCTCCTAACCCCTAACCACTGACCACTAGCTCCTAACCCCTAAGCACTAGCTCCTAACCCCTAAACACTAGCTCCTAACCCCTAAGCACTAGCTCCTAGCCCCTATCCACTAGCTTCTAACCCCTAAACACTAGCTCCTAACCCCTAACCACTGACCACTAGCTCCTAACCCCTAAGCACTAGCTCCTAACCCCTAAACACTAGCTCCTAGCCCCTAACCACTAGCTCCTGACCCCTAACCACTAGCTCCTAACCCCTAACCACTAGCTCCTAACCCCTACCATGTAGATCTGAAGTAATGATCAGATAGGTTTCAATATAATCAATATAATTACTTTTGGGAGCATATGGTGAATAGCAGTCTAAGGTTTGATTGTGTTCTCAGTTTTCTGCTGTTGTTTTTTTAGTCTAAACTTTCCCAACTATACGAGGAGGATAACAGTCTAAAGGCATCGGTGGTAAGCACCAGCACTAAATAAGCCCTGCTTCTTTTCAAAATGTTATCACAAAATACGTACCTTGTTTTTTCTCCCTAAAGCTTTCAGTTACACTGGTTTGTAAAACACAAGACATAACTTTCTGGTTTGTAAAACACAAGACATAACTTTCTGGTTTTTAAAACACAAGACAAAACTTTCTGGTTTTTAAAACACAAGACAAAACTTTCTGGTTTTTAAAACACAAGACAAAACTTTCTGGTTTTTAAAACACAAAACACAATAAATAACTTTCTGGTTCATAAAACACAAGACAAAACTTTCTGGTTTTTAAAACACAAAACACAATAAATAACTTTCTGGTTTATGAAACACAAGAAATAACTTTCTGGTTTATAAAACACAATAAATAATTTTCTGTTTTTTAAAACACAAGACATAACTTTATTTGTGTCTTAGTTGACTGCAGCATTGTGTTAGCTGGGTGGATCCAGCATGGTCACCACTTTTACTATTTCTTTGCTTGGCTTATCAGTCTGGTTTTGGTCGTAAACATGCCCATTGTTTCTGAGCGGACGCTGATTGGACCAGCCGTTTTCTGGTTCATTCCAAAACCCCATCTGTTGGCTCGAAGGCCAGACTGATAAAAGCAGATCAAAAAGATATTGAACGTAGCGTTCATTCTGGATTCACCAGGCTAGTGTAGTGTTGTCAGGACAGGGCTGGAAATGGAGGGGGAATCTGGGAGCGGAACCAGTGAAATCATTTTAATATTTTAGCGTTGGTATTGAAGGATTCCAGAGTGACTTTCTTCCATTCCTACCCCCCTGTGTGTTGTTACTAATGGTCTATTGTTTAAACAGACAACCTTGTTGACGTGTTCTATTGTTCTGTTGTGTTCTAGAACTCCTTCTCTGGGCTGGTCCATATGGAGGGAGAAGAACATGGATCAGAGTTCCAGATCTATAAAAGGTTCTAGAAGGTTTTTTACCTTTCGTATCACTGTTGTATCATTCCACCGACGGCCGTGTTTTGTTTCAGTTTGTGTATACATTATTTACACCATAGGGATGTGTTTAAGACATAACTGCTCTTTTTGATTTAGTCGACTTGGGACGGTCTTGGTGTACTAAAACCGTGCAGATATCAGGAGCAAATAGGAATATATTTAAATTGGGAGAAAGGTTGCGAAATACCAGTCATTTTCTCCACATTCCCAGGTTTTCCCACACAATCCTGGTTGGAGGATTCCTGAATTTGCTCCTTGTTCCTTCCTGGTTCCAGGAATCTTCCAACCGGATCTTCTGGATCACATGGGCATTTGGGGAAAGTTACCTGAATGTCTCAACCTTATTTGGGACTGGTGGCTTAGCACTGATCAGCACCTTATTTGGGACTGGTGGCTTAGCACTGATCAGCACCTTATTTGGGACTGGTGGCTTAACACTCACTGATCAGCACCTTATTTGGGACTGGTGGCTTAGCACTGATCAGCACCTTATTTGGGACTGGTGGCTTTGCACTGATCAGCACCTTATTTGGGACTGGTGGCTTTGCACTGATCAGCACCTTATTTGGGACTGGTGGCTTAACACTGATCAGCACCTTATTTGGGACTGGTGGCTTTGCACTGATCAGCACCTTATTTGGGACTGGTGGCTTAACACTGATCAGCACCTTATTTGGGACTGGTGGCTTTGCACTGATCAGCACCTTATTTGGGGCTGGTGGCTTAACACTGATCAGCACCTTATTTGGGACTGGTGGCTTAACACTGATCAGCACCTTATTTGGGACTGGTGGCTTTGCACTGATCAGCACCTTATTTGGGACTGGTGGCTTAGCACTGATCAGCAGTGGACAATTTTTCTGTGTTTGATGGTTAATGTAAATAATGTATATTTCTGTGTTTCCATAGAGACTGTAGCATCACTATATTTCTGTTTCCATAGAGACTGTAGCATCGTGATATTTCTGTGTTTCCATAGAGACTGTAGCATCACTATATTTCTGTGTTTCCATAGAGACTGTAGCATCACTATATTTCTATGTTTCCATAGAGACTGTAGCATCGTGATATTTCTGTGTTTCCATAGAGACTGTAGCATCACTATATTTCTGTGTTTCCATAGAGACTGTAGCATCACTATATTTCTGTGTTTCCATAGAGACTGTAGCATCACAATATTTTTGTTTCCATAGAGACTGTAGCATCACTATATTTCTGTGTTTCCATAGAGACTGTAGCATCACTATATTTATGTTTCCATAGAGACCGTAGCATCACTATATTTCTGTGTTTCCATAGAGACTGTACCCTCCCAGACATAGACCTGACCCACGCCCTGCAGGTGCTGGTCTCCAAGGAGACACTGAACGTGTCCGGCGCCGATCAGGACCCCCCCACGGGTAGTCTGGTCTGCTGCCCGATCAGAAATGGGAAGACCGGGAAAATCATCGGTGCGTCGCTCTTTCTCCATTTCACATGTATCTTTTCTAGTTTACAGTCTTTTTTATACAGCTATGTTTATATAACTTTAACCTTACTATAGAATTCCATTGACAACAACAGCATGAATTCTATAATCAAATCAATTCAAATCAAATTTTTATTTGCCACATGCACCGAATACAACAGGTGTAGACATTACCGTGAAATGCTTACTGACAAGCCCTTAACCAACAATGCATTTATTTTTTGATAAAAAAGTCAAATAAAACAAAAAAGTATTGAGAAAAAAAGAGCAGAAGTAAAAATAAAATAACAGTAGGGAGGCTATATATACAGGGGGTACCGGTGCAGAGTCAATGTGCGGGGGCACCGGCTAGTTGAGGTAGTTGAAGTAATATGTACATGTGGGTAGAGTTAAAGTGACTATGCATAAATAATTAACAGAGTAGCAGCAGCGTAAAAAGATGGGGTGGAGGTGGGGGGGCAGTGCAAATAGTCCGGGTAGCCATGATTAGCTGTTCAGGAGTCTTATGGCTTGGGGGTAGAAGCTGTTGAGAAGCCTTTTGGACCTAGACTTGGCGCTCCGGTATCGCTTGCCGTGCGGTAGCAGAGAGAACAGTCTATGACTAGGGTGGCTGGAGTCTTTGACAATTTTGAGGGCCTTCCTCTGACACCGCCTGGTATAGAGGTCCTGGATGGCAGGAAGCTTGGCCCCAGTGATGTACTGGGCCATACGCACTACCCTCTGTAGTGCCTTGCGGTCGGAGGCCGAGCAGTTGCCATACCAGGCGGTGATGCAACCAGTCAGGATGCTCTCGATGGTGCAGCTGTATAACTTTTTTGAGGATCTGAGGACCCATGCCAAATCTTTTCAGTCTCCTGAGGGGGGAATAGGCTTTGTCGTGCCCTCTTCACGACTGTCTTGGTGTGTTTGGACCATGATAGTTCGTTGGTGATGTGGACACCAAGAAACTTGACGCTCTCAACCTGCTCCACATGCAGTAGTAAGAGTCGGGTGCCTCTGTTTGGTGTAGGGAGTCTTCTTCTTCTTCTGTGGTTGTTAGAGGCACGCTGTTAGTCGTTGTTGATAGTCGAGGCAGAGATCTTGATATCAGTACGTCTTAAACCAGCGGATTACTGGCTCTTCAGTCTTTATTTACTGATCTATGCACTGACAAGGAAGTCTTGTATTTACTGACTAGGAAGTGTTGTATTTACTGACTAGGAAGTATTGTATTTACTGACTAGGAAGTCTTGTATTCACTGACTATGAAGTATTATATTTACTGAATAGGAAGTGTTCTATTTACTGACTAGGAAGTGTTGTATTTACTGATTAGGAAGTATTGTATTTACTGACTAGGAAGTGTTGTATTTACTGATTAGGAAGTATTGTATTTACTGACTAGGAAGTGTTGTAGTTACTGACTAGGAAGTCTTGTATTCACTGAATAGGAAGTATTATATTTACTGAATAGGAAGTGTTCTATTTACTGACTAGGAAGTATTGTATTTACTGACTAGGAAGTGTTGTAGTTACTGACTAG
Source organism: Coregonus lavaretus (assembly GCF_964263955.1). Classification (NCBI taxonomy): domain Eukaryota; kingdom Metazoa; phylum Chordata; class Actinopteri; order Salmoniformes; family Salmonidae; genus Coregonus; species Coregonus lavaretus. Next base: position 8,090 of record NW_028165547.1, on the reverse strand, counting down.
GAAGTCTTGTATTTACTGACTAGAAAGTATTGTATTTACTGACTAGAAAGTGTTGTATTTACTGACTAGAAAGTGTTGTATTTACTGACTAGGGTGTGTTGTATTTACTGACTAGGATGTGTTGTATTTACTGACTAGAACGTGTTGTATTTACTGACTAGAACGTGTTGTATTCACTGACTAGGAAGTCTTGTATTTACTGACTAGGAATTCTTGTATATACTGACTAGAAAGTGTTGTATTTACTGAGAAAGTGTTGTATTTACTGACTAGGAAATATTGTATTTACTGACTAGGAAGTATTGTATTTACTGACTAGGAAGTATTGTATTTACTGACTAGGAAGTATTGTATTTACTGACTAGGAAGTATTGTATTTAGGAAGTATTGTATTTACTGACTAGGAAGTATTGTATTTACTGACTAGGAAGTATTGTATTTGATGACTAGGAAGTATTGTATTTACTGACTAGGAAGTGTTGTATTTACTGAATAGGAAATATTGCATTTAATGTCTAGGAAGTATTGTATTTACTGACTAGGAAGTATTGTATTTATTGAATAGGAAGTGTTGTATTTACTGACTATGAAGTATTGTATTTACTGACTAGGAAGTATTGTATTTACTAACTAGGAAGAATTGTATTTAATGAATAGGAAGTATTGTATTTACTGACTAGGAAGTATTGCATTTACTGACTAGGAAGTATTGCATTTCCTGACTAGGAAGTATTGCATTTACTGACTAGGAAATATTGTATTTACTGACTAGGAAGTACTGTATTTACTGACTATGAAGTATTGTATTTACTGACTAGGAAGTATTGTATTTAGGAAGTATTGTATTTACTGACTAGGAAGTATTGTATTTACTGACTAGGAAGTATTGTATTTACTGACTAGGAAGTATTGTATTTACTGACTAGGAAGTATTGTATTTAGGAAGTATTGTATTTACTGACTAGGAAGTATTGTATTTACTGACTAGGAAGTATTGTATTTGATGACTAGGAAGTATTGTATTTACTGACTAGGAAGTGTTGTATTTACTGAATAGGAAATATTGCATTTAATGTCTAGGAAGTATTGTATTTACTGACTAGGAAGTATTGTATTTATTGAATAGGAAGTGTTGTATTTACTGACTATGAAGTATTGTATTTACTGACTAGGAAGTATTGTATTTACTAACTAGGAAGAATTGTATTTAATGAATAGGAAGTATTGTATTTACTGACTAGGAAGTATTGCATTTACTGACTAGGATGTATTGCATTTCCTGACTAGGAAGTATTGCATTTACTGACTAGGAAATATTGTATTTACTGACTAGGAAGTACTGTATTTACTGACTATGAAGTATTGTATTTACTGACTAGGAAGTATTGTATTTAGGAAGTATTGTATTTACTGACTAGGAAGTATTGTATTTACTGACTAGGAAATATTGTATTTACTGACTAGGAAGTATTGTATTTAATGAATAGGAAGCATTGTATTTAGGAAGTATTGTATTTACTGACTAGGAAGTATTGTATTTACTGACTAGGAAGTATTGTATTTACTGACTAGGAAGTGTTTATTTAGGAAGTATTGTATTTACTGACTAGGAAGTATTGTATTTACTGACTAGAAAGTATTATATTTACTGACTAGGAAGTGTTGTATTTACTGAATAGGAAATATTGCATTTAATGTCTAGGAAGTATTGTATTTACTGACTAGGAAGTATTGTATTTACTGACTAGGAAGTATTGTATTTAATGAATAGGAAGTATTGTATTGACTGACTAGGACGTATTGTATTTGATGAATAGGAAGTATTGTATTTACTGACTAGGAAGTATTGTATTTAATGAATAGGAAGTATTGTATTTACTGAATAGGAAGTATTGTATTTACTGACTAGGAAGTATTGTATTTAATGAATAGGAAGTATTGTATTTACTGAATATGAAGTATTGTATTGACTGAATAGGAAGTATTGTATTTATTGAATAGGAAGTATTGTATTGACTGACTAGGAAGTATTGTATTTGATGAATAGGAAGTATTGTATTTAATGAATAGGAAGTATTGTATTTACTGAATAGGACGAATTGTATTTAATGTCTAGGAAGTATTGTATTTACTGACTAGGAAGTATTGTATTTAATGAATAGGAAGTATTGTATTTAATGAATATGAAGTATTGTATTTACTGAATAGGAAGTATTGTATTTAGGAAGTACTTTATTTATTGACTAGGAAGTATTGTATTTACTGAATAGGAATAATTGTATTTAATGTCTAGGATGTATTGTATTTACTGACTAGGAAGTATTGTGTTTACTGACTAGGAATATTTTTTTACTAGGACTGTAGAGAGTCTTGGCTGTAGGAAGTATTGTATTTACTAAAGAGTCTTGTATTTACTAGGAAGTTTTGGCTGTAGATCATCTTGGCTGATGAGAGTATTGTATTTACTGGCTGTAGAGTGTTGTTTCTGATCATTATTTCAGATCTACATGGTAGGGGCTAGGAGCTAGTGGCTAGGAGCTAGTGATTAGTGTTGTTTTTACTATAGAGTCTTCTATTTACTAGGAAGTCTGTAGATAATGTTGGTTGTAGATAATCTTGGCTGTAGATAATCTTGGTTGTAGAGAATGTTGTATTTACTAGGAAGTCTGTAGATAATCTTGGCTGTATATAATCTTGTATTTACTATGAAGTCTGTAGATTATTTTGGCTGTAGAGACTCTTGACTGTAGAGGATGTTGCATTTACCAGGAAGTCTGTAGATAATCTCGGCTGTAGATAATCTTGTATTTACTAGGAAGTCTTCTAAATGAATAGCTGACTGAGTATTAGCAGCATTAGGCAAGGTGTTAACCTTTTAGAGTGCGTCAGCCAGGGTACTTAGCAGGGTTGTTGGCTAGACAGAGCCTTAACCATCACCTGATCTACACACCACAGATAGACAGAGCCTTAACCATCACCTGATCTACACACCACAGATAGACAGAGCCTTAACCATCACCTGATCTACACACCACAGATAGACAGAGCCTTAACCATCACCTGATCTACACACCACAGATAGACAGAGCCTTAACCATCACCTGATCTACACACCACAGATAGACAGAGCCTTAACCATCACCTGATCTACACACCACAGATAGACAGAGCCTTAACCATCACCTGATCTACACACCACAGATAGACAGAGCCTTAACCATCACCTGATCTACACACCACAGATAGACAGAGCCTTAACCATCACCTGATCTACACACCACAGATAGACAGAGCCTTAACCATCACCTGATCTACACACCACAGATAGACAGAGCCTTAACCATCACCTGATCTACACACCACAGATAGACAGAGCCTTAACCATCACCTGATCTACACACCACAGATAGACAGAGCCTTAACCATCACCTGATCTACACACCACAGATAGACAGAGCCTTAACCATCACCTGATCTACACACCACAGATAGACAGAGCCTTAACCATCACCTGATCTACACACCACAGATAGACAGAGCCTTAACCATCACCTGATCTACACACCACAGATAGACAGAGCCTTAACCATCACCTGATCTACACACCACAGATAGACAGAGCCTTAACCATCACCTGATCTACACACCACAGATAGACAGAGCCTTAACCATCACCTGATCTACACACCACAGATAGACAGAGCCTTAACCATCACCTGATCTACACACCACAGATAGACAGAGCCTTAACCATCACCTGATCTACACACCACAGATAGACAGAGCCTTAACCATCACCTGATCTACACACCACAGATAGACAGAGCCTTAACCATCACCTGATCTACACACCACAGATAGACAGATTCTTAACCATCACCTGATCTAAACACCACAGATAGACAGAGCCTTAACCATCACTGATCTACACACCGCAGATAGACAGAGCCTTAACCATCACCTGATCTACACACCACAGATAGACAGAGCCATAACCATCACCTGATCTACACACCACAGATAGACAGAGCCTTAACCATCACCTGATCTACACACCACAGATAGACAGAGCCTTAACCATCACCTGATCTACACACCACAGATAGACAGAGCCTTAACCATCACCTGATCTACACACCACAGATAGACAGAGCCTTTAACCATCACCTGATCTACACACCACAGATAGACAGAGCCTTAACCATCACCTGATCTACACACCACAGATAGACAGAGCCTTAACCATCACCTGATCTACACACCACAGATAGACAGAGCCGTAACCATCACCTGATCTACACACCACAGATAGACAGAGCCTTTAACCATCACCTGATCTACACACCACAGATAGACAGAGCCTTTAACCATCACCTGATCTACACACCACAGATAGACAGAGCCTTAACCATCACCTGATCTACACACCACAGATAGACAGAGCCGTAACCATCACCTGATCTACACACCACAGATAGACAGAGCCTTTAACCATCACCTGATCTACACACCACAGATAGACAGAGCCTTTAACCATCACCTGATCTACACACCACAGATAGACAGAGCCTTAACCATCACCTGATCTACACCCCACAGATAGACAGAGCCTTAACCATCACCTGATCTACACACCACAGATAGACAGAGCCTTAACCATCACCTGATCTACACACCACAGATAGACAGAGCCTTAACCATCACCTGATCTACACACCACAGATAGACAGAGCCTTAACCATCACCTGATCTACACACCACAGATAGACAGAGCCTTTAACCATCACCTGATCTACACACCACAGATAGACAGAGCCTTAACCATCACCTGATCTACACCCCACAGATAGACAGAGCCTTAACCATCACCTGATCTACACACCACAGATAGACAGAGCCTTAACCATCACCTGATCTACACACCACAGATAGACAGAGCCTTAACCATCACCTGATCTACACACCACAGATAGACAGAGCCTTAACCATCACCTGATCTACACACCACAGATAGACAGAGCCTTTAACCATCACCTGATCTACACACCACAGATAGACAGAGCCTTAACCATCACCTGATCTACACCCCACAGATAGACAGAGCCTTAACCATCACCTGATCTACACACCACAGATAGACAGAGCCTTAACCATCACCTGATCTACACACCACAGATAGACAGAGCCTTAACCATCACCTGATCTACACACCACAGATAGACAGAGCCTTAACCATCACCTGATCTACACACCACAGATAGACAGAGCCTTAACCATCACCTGATCTACACACCACAGATAGACAGAGCCTTAACCATCACCTGATCTACACACCACAGATAGACGTGGCGCAGTGGTCTAAGGCACTGCGTGGCGCAGTGGTCTAAGGCACTGCATCGCAGTGCTAGCTGTGCCACTAGAGATCCTGGTTCGAATCCAGGCTCTGTCGTAGCCGGCCGCGACCGGGAGACCCATGGGGCGGCGCACAATTGGCCCAGCGTCATCCAGGGTAGGGGAGGGAATGGCCGGCAGGGGATGTAGCTCAGTTGGTAGAGCATGGCGTTTGCAACGCCAGGGTTGTGGGTTCGATAAAATAATGTATGTGCTAACTGTAAGTCGCTCTGGATAAGAGCGTCTGCTAAATGACTAAAATGTAAATGTAAATGTAGACAGAGCCTTAACCATCACCTGATCTACACACCACAGATAGACAGAGCCTTAACCATCACCTGATCTACACACCACAGATAGACAGAGCCTTAACCATCACCTGATCTACACACCACAGATAGACAGAGCCTTAACCATCACCTGATCCACACACCACAGATAGACAGAGCCTTAACCATCACCTGATCTACACACCACAGATAGACAGAGCCTTAACCATCACCTGATCTACACACCACAGATAGACAGAGCCTTAACCATCACCTGATCTACACACCACAGATAGACAGAGCCTTAACCATCACCTGATCTACACACCACAGATAGACAGAGCCTTAACCATCACCTGATCTACACACCACAGAAGCACATCCTCGTAACATCTCAGAGTAGCAGGGCTGATCCAGGATCAGGTCCCCACCTTCTATGTAATCTTATTCATCGTGATCTAAAAGGCCAAAACCTGGATCAGCGGCTACTCTGAGACGCTCTATGAATACAGGCCCTGGGAAAGGACAATACAGTGTAAGATTGAGTTATGAATCGTCATTAAGTTATTAAATAAATAAATAAATAAATAAAGTTATTAACACCTTTCATCCATCCCTCTGTTGTTGTTGTCGTTGTTGTTGTTGTTGTTGTTGTTGTTGTTGTTGTTGTCGTTGTCGTCGTTCAGCCGTCTGCCAGCTGAAGAACAAACTGGGCGTGGCCCCTGGCGAGCCGGAGACGGGCAGGGAGTTTAACCGTTATGAAGAGCGCCTCCTGGAGGACTTTGCCGTGTACTGCGGCCTGGCCCTGCAGACCGTCCAGACCGTCCAACGCATAGAGTACCAACGAGCCAGCCAGGATGTCACCCAGGAGGTATATATATATATACATAGAGTACCAACGAGCCAGCCAGGATGTCACCCAGGAGGTAGGGGGAGGAGACAAAAGTATATATATATATATATATATACATACAGTACCAGTCAAAGGTTTGGACACACCTACTCATTCAAGGGTTTTTCTTTATTTTTACTATTTTCTACATTGTAGAATAATAGTGAAGACATCAAAACTATGAAATAACACATATGGAATCATGTAGTAACCAAAAAAAGTGTTAAACAAATCAAAATATATTTTATATTTGAGATTCTTCAAAGCAGCCACCCTTTTTGCCTGGATGACAGCTTTGCACACTCTTGGCAATCAATTGAATTTACCGCAGTTGGACTGCAATAAATTGTAGAAACATCTCAAGGATGATCAATGGAAACAGGATGCACCTGAGCTCAATTTAGAGTCTCATAGCAAAGGGTCTGAATACTTATGTAAATGAGGTATTTCTGTTTTTTATTTTTAATACATTTAAAAAATATATATAAAGACCTGTTTTTGCTTTGTCATTATGGGGTATTGTGTGTAGATTGATGAGGATTTTAAAAAATGTTATCCATTTTAGAATAAGGCTGTAACGTAACAAAATGTGGAAAAAGTCAAGGGGTCTGAATACTTTCCGAATGCACTGTGTACATATGGACATTTACAGTACAGCGTTGTACATACACATCTAAAATCTATGAATTAAAAATCTGAGACACCCTGGGGTCTTCCCAAATGGAGCCCTATTCCCTGGGTTCTGGTCAAAGGTAGTGGTCTATATAATGAGTAGGATGATGCCATGTGGGCTGAAGTGGTTGCCTCTGAAATGGCCCCGTAATCCCTATATACAGTAGGACCCAAATGGCCCCGTATTCCCTAATATACAGTAGGACCCAACTGGCCCCGTATTCCCTATATACAGCAGGACCCAACTGGCCCCGTATTCCCTATATACAGTAGGACCCAACTGGCCCCGTATTCCCTATATACAGTAGGACCCAACTGGCCCCGTATTCCCTATATACAGTAGGACCCAACTGGCCCCGTATTCCCTATATACAGTAGGACCCAACTGGCCCCGTATTCCCTATATACAGTAGGACCCAACTGGCCCCGTATTCCCTATATACAGTAGGACCCAACTGGCCCCGTATTCCCTATATACAGCAGGACCCAACTGGCCCCGTATTCCCTATATACAGTAGGACCCAACTGGCCCCGTATTCCCTATATACAGCAGGACCCAACTGGCCCCGTATTCCCTATATACAGTAGGACCCAACTGGCCCTGTATTCCCTATATACAGCAGGACCCAACTGGCCCCATATTCCCTATATACAGTAGGACCCAACTGGCCCCGTATTCCCTATATACAGCAGGACCCAACTGGCCCCGTATTCCCTATATACAGTAGGACCCAACTGGCCCCGTATTCCCTATATACAGTAGGACCCAACTGGCCCCGTATTCCCTATATACAGCAGGACCCAACTGGCCCCGTATTCCCTATATACAGTAGGACCCAACTGGACCCGTATTCCCTATATACAGT
>NW_028165548.1:35000-37034 GCF_964263955.1 Coregonus lavaretus | reverse complement strand
GAGAAACGGGGGGGAGAGTCAGAAAGAGAGAGGAAGAGACAGAAGGAGGGAGATGGGAGGGAGGGAGGGAGGGAGATGGGAGGGAGGGAGGGAGATGGGAGGGAGGGAGATGGAGAGATGGGAGGGAGGGAGAGAGGGAGATGGGAGGGAGGGAGAGAGGGAGAGAGGGAGATGGGAGGGAGGGAGGGAGGGAGGGAGGGAGGGAGGGAGGAAGAGGAATATCCACAGTGATAAAGAGCAGTGAGAGACTATGTGAGTACAGTACAGCATGGATCTGAGGTTGAGTCTCAAATGGCACCCTATTCCCTATATAGTGCACTACTTTTGACCAGGGCTCTGCACTATATCTGCCTGCCTACCCAGACTCCTTGCTCCAGCCAAACGCTAGGCCACGCCCATGGACGGAAGTTCCTTCTCCACAATGAGTCTGGATCTGAGAACCTCTCCGACGATTTCTAGAACACAAACACATTCTAACTGTTCTGATTGGTCCCATAAACGATGGTTGGGCCCACAGGAGATTGGTGGCAGCTTAATTGTAGAGAACAGGCTTCCTGGTAATGACTGGAGTGGAATCAGTGGAATGGTATCAAATACATCACACATGGTTTCCATGTGTTTAATGCCATTCCATTCGCATCCGTTCCAGCCATTATTATAAGCCGTCCTCCCCTCAGCAGCCCCCTGTGGTTGGGTCAGAGCCAGAACACACGTGGGTAAAGCGGCATTTAGAAAATGTGTCATTGGCTTTGCTACTCTGATTTTTTATATTTTTTTATACAGATGATCCAATCGCTGATGACTTTGTTTTGTACAGCATCTCTCATTTTGACGTCGCCACAAACGACTTCAACGATGGGCAGTCAAACGACTTCAACGATGGGCAGTCAAACGACTTCAACGATGGGCAGTCTCAGACTGAAGTATGCAGGGGACACAGAGTAGGGGGAGGATTCAGTTTGAGTGGTCAGGCGACCACTATGTAGGGAATAGGGTGTTGTTTGGGACCAGTCTATGTGAAAGCACAGTATGTGGGTGGTGGTTTTGCTCCGGAGAGTTTCAGCATGTTGTCAGTACAGATCGGACCTGATGTGTTAGATCTGTTGGGAGAGGCAGAGTATGGCCCAGGGAACACTGCCGTCCGATTGGTCTGTTCCACCTGTGGCAGTCTGTTAGAAAGGGGGCTGTGATTTGTGGAGGAGGAGGTAGAGACCGGCAGGGGGGCGAGGCTTGTGGCCCGAGAGGGTCATGTTAGGCCAGTGTGTAGACTACCCATGATGCCCTCTGTTTTAATGAAATGCCTGTAGTTGTCCGTGTGGCTACGATGTGGTGATGAGCAGTAGAGTGTTTGTGCATGGCTGGGACCTCGGGAGTTGTTGTTCAATATGCCGTCGTCATAAGAGGTCAGAGGTCAGGCTTTTAGGATCACACGTCGGCCCGTTGGATGGCCACCGGCTCCTGATCTGAATAGAAACAGGATTGCTCCCTACGTAGCCCTTCTAGTTACATAGTTGAGATAAACTGTAGCAGTTGTCTACTCTGCTAAAACCCCTACGCTGGACTACAGCGCCTTTAAACCAGTCATAAAACCCCTACGCTGGACTACAGCACCTTTAAACCAGTCATAAAACCCCTACGCTGGACTACAGCGCCTTTAAACCAGTCATAAAACCCCTACGCTGGACTACAGCGCCTTTAAACCAGTCATAAAACCCCTACGCTGGACTACAGCGCCTTTAAACCAGTCATAAAACCCCTACGCTGGACTACAGCGCCTTTAAACCAGTCATAAAACCCCTACGCTGGACTACAGCGCCTTTAAACCAGTCATAAAACCCCTACGCTGGACTACAGCGCCTTTAAACCAGTCATAAAACCCCTACGCTGGACTACAGCGCCTTTAAACCAGTCATAAAACCCCTACGCTGGACTACAGCGCCTTTAAACCAGTCATAAAACCCCTACGCTGGACTACAGCGCCTTTAAACCAGTCATAAAACCCCTACGCTGGACTACAGCGCCTTTAAACCAGTC
>NW_028165548.1:0-30000 GCF_964263955.1 Coregonus lavaretus | reverse complement strand
TGTGTGTGTGTGTGCAGACAGACAGACAGGCAGGAGCCAGTAAAGGCCACCACACATGACTAGAGAGTAGTGGCAGGCAGCAGATTCCATGGTAACTCTCCCTGGACAATAAATCTCTGTTATATTGTCTCCCCCCTCTAGCTCCACAGTGTCCCTGGGTTCTATTGTCTCCCTCCTCTAGCTCCACAGTGTCCCTGGGTTCTATTGTCTCCCTCCTCTAGCTCCACAGTGTCCCTGGGTTCTATTGTCTCCCTCCTCTAGCTCCACAGTGTCCCTGGGTTCTATTGTCTCCCTCCTCTAGCTCCACAGTGTCCCTGGGTTCTATTGTCTCCCTCCTCTAGCTCCACAGTGTCCCTGGGTTCTATTGTCTCCCTCCTCTAGCTCCACAGTGTCCCTGGGTTCTATTGTCTCCCTCCTCTAGCTCCACAGTGTCCCTGGGTTCTATTGTCTCCCCCCTCTAGCTCCACAGTGTCCCTGGGTTCTATTGTCTCCCCCCTCTAGGTCTACAGTGTCCCTGGGTTCTATTGTCTCCCTCCTCTAGCTCCACAGTGTTCCTGGGTTCTATTGTCTCCCCCCTCTAGCTCCACAGTGTCCCTGGGTTCTATTGTCTCCCTCCTCTAGCTCCACAGTGTCCCTGGGTTATATTGTCTCCCCCCTCTAGCTCCACAGTGTCCCTGGGTTCTATTGTCTCCCCCCTCTAGCTCCACAGTGTCCCTGGGTTCTATTGTCTCCCCCCTCTAGCTCCACAGTGTCCCTGGGTTATATTGTCTCCCCCCTCTAGCTCCACAGTGTCCCTGGGTTCTATTGTCTCCCCCCTCTAGCTCCACGGTGTCCCTGGGTTCTATTCTCCCCCCTCTAGCTCCACAGTGTCCCTGGGTTCTATTGTCTCCCTCCTCTAGCTCCACGGTGTCCCTGGGTTCTATTGTCTCCCCCCTCTAGCTCCACAGTGTCCCTGGGTTCTATTGTCTCCCCCCTCTAGCTCCACAGTGTCCCTGGGTTCTATTGTCTCCCCTCTCTAGCTCCACAGTGTCCCTGGGTTCTATAGTCTCCCTCCTCTAGCTCCACAGTGTCCCTGGGTTCTATTGTCTCCCCCCTCTAGCTCCACAGTGTCCCTGGGTTCTATTGTCTCCCTCCTCTAGCTCCACAGTGTCCCTGGGTTCTATTGTCTCCCTCCTCTAGCTCCACAGTGTCCCTGGGTTCTATTGTCTCCCTCCTCTAGCTCCACAGTGTCCCTGGGTTCTATTGTCTCCCTCCTCTAGCTCCACAGTGTCCCTGGGTTCTATTGTCTCCCTCCTCTAGCTCCACAGTGTCCCTGGGTTCTATTGTCTCCCCCCTCTAGCTCCACAGTGTCCCTGGGTTCTATTGTCTCCCCCCTCTAGCTCCACAGTGTCCCTGGGTTCTATTGTCTCCCTCCTCTAGCTCCACAGTGTCCCTGGGTTCTACTGTCTCCCCCCTCTAGCTCCACAGTGTCCCTGGGTTCTATTGTCTCCCTCCTCTAGCTCCACAGTGTCCCTGGGTTATATTGTCTCCCCCCTCTAGCTCCACAGTGTCCCTGGGTTCTATTGTCTCCCCCCTCTAGCTCCACAGTGTCCCTGGGTTCTATTGTCTCCCCCCTCTAGCTCCACAGTGTCCCTGGGTTATATTGTCTCCCCCCTCTAGCTCCACAGTGTCCCTGGGTTCTATTGTCTCCCCCCTCTAGCTCCACGGTGTCCCTGGGTTCTATTGTCTCCCCCCTCTAGCTCCACAGTGTCCCTGGGTTCTATTGTCTCCCTCCTCTAGCTCCACGGTGTCCCTGGGTTCTATTGTCTCCCCCCTCTAGCTCCACGGTGTCCCTGGGTTCTATTGTCTCCCCCCTCTAGCTCCACAGTGTCCCTGGGTTCTATTGTCTCCCCCCTCTAGCTCCACAGTGTCCCTGGGTTCTATAGTCTCCCTCCTCTAGCTCCACAGTGTCCCTGGGTTCTATTGTCTCCCTCCTCTAGCTCCACAGTGTCCCTGGGTTCTATTGTCTCCCTCCTCTAGCTCCACAGTGTCCCTGGGTTCTATTGTCTCCCTCCTCTAGCTCCACAGTGTCCCTGGGTTCTATTGTCTCCCTCCTCTAGCTCCACAGTGTCCCTGGGTTCTATTGTCTCCCTCCTCTAGCTCCACAGTGTCCCTGGGTTCTATTGTCTCCCTCCTCTAGCTCCACAGTGTCCCTGGGTTCTATTGTCTCCCTCCTCTAGCTCCACAGTGTCCCTGGGTTCTATTGTCTCCCTCCTCTAGCTCCACAGTGTCCCTGGGTGCTATTGTCTCCCTCCTCTAGCTCCACAGTGTCCCTGGGTTCTATTGTCTCCCTCCTCTAGCTCCACAGTGTCCCTGGGTTCTATTGTCTCCCTCCTCTAGCTCCACAGTGTCCCTGGGTTCTATTGTCTCCCTCCTCTAGCTCCACAGTGTCCCTGGGTTCTATTGTCTCCCTCCTCTAGCTCCACAGTGTCCCTGGGTTCTATTGTCTCCCTCCTCTAGATCCACAGTGTCCCTGGGTTCTATTGTCTCCCCCCTCTAGCTCCACAGTGTCCCTGGGTTCTATTGTCTCCCCCCTCTAGCTCCACAGTGTCCCTGGGTTCTATTGTCTCCCTCCTCTAGATCCACAGTGTCCCTGGGTTCTATTGTCTCCCTCCTCTAGATCCACAGTGTCCCTGGGTTCTATTGTCTCCCTCCTCTAGCTCCACAGTGTCCCTGAGTTCTATTGTCTCCCTCCTCTACCTCCACAGTGTCCCTGGGTTCTATTGCCTCCCTCCTCTAGCTCCACAGTGTCCCTGGGTTCTATTGTCTCCCTCCTCTAGCTCCACAGTGTCCCTGGGTTCTATTGTCTCCCTCCTCTAGCTCCACAGTGTCCCTGGGTTCTATTGTCTCCCTCCTCTAGCTCCACAGTGTCCCTGGGTTCTATTGTCTCCCTCCTCTAGCTCCACAGTGTCCCTGGGTTCTATTGTCTCCCTCCTCTAGCTCCACAGTGTCCCTGGGTTCTATTGTCTCCCTCCTCTAGCTCCACAGTGTCCCTGGGTTCTATTGTCTCCCTCCTCTAGCTCCACAGTGTCCCTGGGTTCGTCCCAAATGGCACCTTAATCCCTATGTAGTGCACTACATTTGACCACAGCCCCGGACGGCAGACTCGGATAAGACAAAGGGAGGAGGGGTGTGTCTCTTTGTTAACAATAGTTGGTGCGCCATCTTTAACGTTAAGGAAGTCTCGAGGTTCTGCTCCCCTGAGTTAGAATATCTCATGATAAGCTGTAGACCACAGTATTTACCAAGAGAGTTTTCATCTATATTTTTCATAGCTGTCTGTTTACCACCACAAAACCGATGCTGGCACTAAGACTGCACTCAACGAGCTGAATAGGGCCATAAGTAAACAAGAAAATGTACATTCAGAGGCGGTGTTTCTCGTGGCCGGTGATTTTAATACAGGGAAACTGAAATCGGTTTTACAAAATGTTTACCAGCATGTCACCTGTGCAACTAGAGGTGACAAAACTTTAGATCACCTTCATTCCACACACAGAGACGCATACAAGACCCTCCCTCGCCCTCCCTTTGGCAAATCAGACCATAACTCTATCCTCCTGCTTCCTGCTTACAAGCAAAACAGGACTGTTTCTCTAGGACAGATCGTAATATGTTCCCGTGATTCATTCGATGACATTGAGGAGTATACCACATCAGTCACAGGCTTCATTAATAAGTGCATCGACGACGTCGGCCCTACAGTGACCGTACGTACATATCCCAACCAGAAGCCATGGATTACAGGCAACATCCACACTGAGCTAAAGGCTGGAGCTGCCGCTTGCAAGTAGCGGGACACTAATCCGGACGCTTTATAGTATTCCCTGTGTCACTATTTACATTTCTCATTTTGTATTTTATCTTTAACTCTGCGTTGTTGGAAAAGGACCCGTCAGGAAGCATTTCACTGTTAGTCTACACCTGTTGGTTATGAAGCATGTGACAAATAACATAGTATTTTATGGAATGAACAGGGTGTCATTTGGGCCGCAGTCTGTCCCTCCAGCCTCCTCAGATCCTCCAGACCAGGCCCATTCCTTTAATCACCACAGCTAGGCTGGAGGCATAGAGAAGGCCTGTGTCTGCCATGACTCCTCCACAGCTAGGCTGGAGGCATAGAGAAGGCCTGTGTCTGCCATGACTCCTCCACAGCTAGGCTGGAGGCGTAGAGAAGGCCTGTGTCTGCCATGACTCCTCCACAGCTAGGCTGGAGGCGTAGAGAAGGCCTGTGTCTGCCATGACTCCTCCACAGCTAGGCTGGAGGCGTAGAGAAGGCCTGTGTCTGCCATGACTCCTCCACAGCTAGGCTGGAGGCGTAGAGAAGGCCTGTGTCTACCATGACTCCTCCACAGCTAGGCTGGAGGCGTAGAGAAGGCCTGTGTCTGCCATGACTCCTCCACAGCTAGGCTGGAGGCGTAGAGAAGGCCTGTGTCTGCCATGACTCCTCCACAGCTAGGCTGGAGGCGTAGAGAAGGCCTGTGTCTGCCATGACTCCTCCACAGCTAGGCTGGAGGCGTAGAGAAGGCCTGTGTCTGCCATGACTCCTCCACAGCTAGGCTGGAGGCGTAGAGAAGGCCTGTGTCTGCCATGACTCCTCCACAGCTAGGCTGGAGGCGTAGAGAAGGCCTGTGTCTGCCATGACTCCTCCACAGCTAGGCTGGAGGCATAGAGAAGGCCTGTGTCTGCCATGACTCCTCCACAGCTAGGCTGGAGGCATAGAGAAGGCCTGTGTCTGCCATGACTCCTCCACAGCTAGGCTGGAGGCATAGAGAAGGCCTGTGTCTGCCATGACTCCTCCACAGCTAGGCTGGAGGCGTAGAGAAGGCCTGTGTCTGCCATGACTCCTCCACAGCTAGGCTGGAGGCATAGAGAAGGCCTGTGTCTGCCATGACTCCTCCACAGCTAGGCTGGAGGCATAGAGAAGGCCTGTGTCTGCCATGACTCCTCCACAGCTAGGCTGGAGGCATAGAGAAGGCCTGTGTCTGTGTGTCTGTGTGTGTGTCTGTGTGTGTCTGTGTGTGTGTGTGTGTGTTATTCTCAGACTAATTAAAAACTCTGCCATGGCTCCTCCACTGGTAGGTAGGACGTTTTACAGCTACCCATAATGCAATGCGAGGGAGGCAGATGGGAGGATGTCTATCTAGCTATCTGAATTCTCATACTATTGGACCGTTTACTGTTCTAAGGCAAGTTCTAAGGCCTGTTCTGTATTAGAAGGAGGGAGAGTTCTTATGTTAGAACAGTAGAACAAAGAACTGAGAGTTCTAAGTTCTAAGGCCTGCTCTTTATTAGAAGTGAGAGTTCTAAGTTCTAAGGCCTGTTCTTTAATGGAAGGAGGGAGAGTTCTAAGTTCTAAGGCCTGTTCTTTATTAGAAGTGAGAGTTCTAAGTTCTAAGGCCTGTTTTTTAATAGAAGGAGGGAGAGTTCTAAGTTGTAAGGCCTGTTCTGTATTAGGAGGGAGAGTTGTAAGTTCCAAGGCCTGTTCTGTATTAGAAGGGAGAGTTGTAAGTTCTAAGGCCTGTTCTGTATTAGGAGGGAGAGCTGTAAGTTCTAAGGCCTGTTCTGTATTAGGAGGGAGAGCTGTAAGGCCTGTTCTGTATTAGGAGGGAGAGTTGTAAGGCCTGTTCTGTATTAGGAGGGAGAGTTGTAAGTTGTAAGGCCTGTTCTGTATTAGGAGGGAGAGTTGTAAGTTCTAAGGCCTGTTCTGTATTAGGAGGGAGAGCTGTAAGTTGTAAGGCCTGTTCTGTATTAGGAGGGAGAGCTGTAAGGCCTGTTCTGTATTAGGAGGGAGAGTTGTAAGTTGTAAGGCCTGTTCTGTATTAGGAGGGAGAATTGTAAGTTCCAAGGCCTGTTCTGTATTAGGAGGGAGAGTTGTAAGGCCTGTTCTGTATTAGGAGGGAGAGTTGTAAGGCCTGTTCTGTATTAGGAGGGAGAGTTGTAAGGCCTGTTCTGTATTAGGAGGGAGAGTTGTAAGGCCTGTTCTGTATTAGGAGGGAGAGTTGTAAGGCCTGTTCTGTATTAGGAGGGAGAGCTGTAAGGCCTGTTCTGTATTAGGAGGGAGAGTTGTAAGGCCTGTTCTGTATTAGGAGGGAGAGTTGTAAGTTGTAAGGCCTGTTCTGTATTAGGAGGGAGAGTTGTAAGGCCTGTTCTGTATTAGGAGGGAGAGTTGTAAGGCCTGTTCTGTATTAGGAGGGAGAGCTGTAAGGCCTGTTCTGTATTAGGAGGGAGAGTTGTAAGTTGTAAGGCCTGTTCTGTATTAGGAGGGAGAGTTGTAAGGCCTGTTCTGTATTAGGAGGGAGAGTTGTAAGGCCTGTTCTGTATTAGGAGGGAGAGTTGTAAGGCCTGTTCTGTATTAGGAGGGAGAGTTGTAAGGCCTGTTCTGTATTAGGAGGGAGAGTTCTAAGTTGTAAGGCCTGTTCTGTATTAGGAGGGAGAGTTGTAAGTTCCAAGGCCTGTTCTGTATTAGAAGGGAGAGTTGTAAGTTCTAAGGCCTGTTCTGTATTAGGAGGGAGAGCTGTAAGTTCTAAGGCCTGTTCTGTATTAGGAGGGAGAGCTGTAAGGCCTGTTCTGTATTAGGAGGGAGAGTTGTAAGGCCTGTTCTGTATTAGGAGGGAGAGTTGTAAGTTGTAAGGCCTGTTCTGTATTAGGAGGGAGAGTTGTAAGTTCTAAGGCCTGTTCTGTATTAGGAGGGAGAGCTGTAAGTTGTAAGGCCTGTTCTGTATTAGGAGGGAGAGCTGTAAGGCCTGTTCTGTATTAGGAGGGAGAGTTGTAAGTTGTAAGGCCTGTTCTGTATTAGGAGGGAGAATTGTAAGTTCCAAGGCCTGTTCTGTATTAGGAGGGAGAGTTGTAAGGCCTGTTCTGTATTAGGAGGGAGAGTTGTAAGGCCTGTTCTGTATTAGGAGGGAGAGTTGTAAGGCCTGTTCTGTATTAGGAGGGAGAGTTGTAAGGCCTGTTCTGTATTAGGAGGGAGAGTTGTAAGGCCTGTTCTGTATTAGGAGGGAGAGCTGTAAGGCCTGTTCTGTATTAGGAGGGAGAGTTGTAAGGCCTGTTCTGTATTAGGAGGGAGAGTTGTAAGTTGTAAGGCCTGTTCTGTATTAGGAGGGAGAGTTGTAAGGCCTGTTCTGTATTAGGAGGGAGAGTTGTAAGGCCTGTTCTGTATTAGGAGGGAGAGCTGTAAGGCCTGTTCTGTATTAGGAGGGAGAGTTGTAAGTTGTAAGGCCTGTTCTGTATTAGGAGGGAGAGTTGTAAGGCCTGTTCTGTATTAGGAGGGAGAGTTGTAAGGCCTGTTCTGTATTAGGAGGGAGAGTTGTAAGGCCTGTTCTGTATTAGGAGGGAGAGTTGTAAGGCCTGTTCTGTATTAGGAGGGAGAGTTGTAAGTTGTAAGGCCTGTTCTGTATTAGGAGGGAGAGTTGTAAGTTGTAAGGCCTGTTCTGTATTAGGAGGGAGAGCTGTAAGGCCTGTTCTGTATTAGGAGGGAGAGTTCTAAGGCCTGTTCTGTATTAGGAGGGAGAGTTGTAAGTTGTAAGGCCTGTTCTGTATTAGGAGGGAGAGTTGTAAGGCCTGTTCTGTATTAGGAGGGAGAGTTGTAAGGCCTGTTCTGTATTAGGAGGGAGAGTTGTAAGGCCTGTTCTGTATTAGGAGGGAGAGTTGTAAGTTGTAAGGCCTGTTCTGTATTAGGAGGGAGAGTTGTAAGTTGTAAGGCCTGTTCTGTATTAGGAGGGAGAGCTGTAAGGCCTGTTCTGTATTAGGAGGGAGAGTTGTAAGGCCTGTTCTGTATTAGGAGGGAGAGTTGTAAGTTGTAAGGCCTGTTCTGTATTAGAAGGGAGAGCTGTAAGGCCTGTTCTGTATTAGGAGGGAGAGCTGTAAGTTGTAAGGCCTGTTCTGTATTAGGAGGGAGAGTTCTAAGGCCTGTTCTGTATTAGGAGGGAGAGTTGTAAGGCCTGTTCTGTATTAGGATGGAGAGTTGTAAGTTGTAAGGCCTGTTCTGTATTAGGAGGGAGAGTTGTAAGTTGTAAGGCCTGTTCTGTATTAGGAGGGAGAGTTGTAAGTTGTAAGGCCTGTTCTGTATTAGGAGGGAGAGCTGTAAGGCCTGTTCTGTATTAGGAGGGAGAGTTGTAAGTTGTAAGGCCTGTTCTGTATTAGGAGGGAGAGTTGTAAGGCCTGTTCTGTATTAGGAGGGAGAGTTGTAAGGCCTGTTCTGTATTAGGAGGGAGAGTTGTAAGGCCTGTTCTGTATTAGGAGGGAGAGTTGTAAGTTCTAAGGCCTGTTCTGTATTAGGAGGGAGAGCTGTAAGTTGTAAGGCCTGTTCTGTATTAGGAGGGAGAGTTCTAAGGCCTGTTCTGTATTAGGAGGGAGAGTTGTAAGGCCTGTTCTGTATTAGGAGGGAGAGTTGTAAGTTCTAAGGCCTGTTCTGTATTAGGAGGGAGAGTTGTAAGTTGTAAGGCCTGTTCT
The DNA here is from genome assembly GCF_964263955.1 of Coregonus lavaretus. Taxonomy (NCBI): domain Eukaryota; kingdom Metazoa; phylum Chordata; class Actinopteri; order Salmoniformes; family Salmonidae; genus Coregonus; species Coregonus lavaretus. The sequence continues at coordinate 21,507 of NW_028165548.1, read as the reverse complement.
GTATTAGGAGGGAGAGTTGTAAGGCCTGTTCTGTATTAGGAGGGAGAGTTGTAAGGCCTGTTCTGTATTAGGAGGGAGAGTTGTAAGTTCTAAGGCCTGTTCTGTATTAGGAGGGAGAGTTGTAAGTTGTAAGGCCTGTTCTGTATTAGGAGGGAGAGTTCTAAGGCCTGTTCTGTATTAGGAGGGAGAGTTCTAAGGCCTGTTCTGTATTAGGAGGGAGAGTTGTAAGGCCTGTTCTGTATTAGGAGGGAGAGCTGTAAGTTGTAAGGCCTGTTCTGTATTAGGAGAGAGAGTTGTAAGGCCTGTTCTGTATTAGGAGGGAGAGCTGTAAGTTCTAAGGCCTGTTCTGTATTAGGAGGGAGAGCTGTAAGGCCTGTTCTGTATTAGGAGGGAGAGTTGTAAGGCCTGTTCTGTATTAGGAGGGAGAGTTGTAAGTTCTAAGGCCTGTTCTGTATTAGGAGGGAGAGTTGTAAGGCCTGTTCTGTATTAGGAGGGAGAGTTGTAAGGCCTGTTCTGTATTAGGAGGGAGAGCTGTAAGTTGTAAGGCCTGTTCTGTATTAGGAGGGAGAGTTGTAAGGCCTGTTCTGTATTAGGAGGGAGAGTTGTAAGGCCTGTTCTGTATTAGGAGGGAGAGTTGTAAGGCCTGTTCTGTATTAGGAGGGAGAGTTGTAAGGCCTGTTCTGTATTAGGAGGGAGAGTTGTAAGGCCTGTTCTGTATTAGGAGGGAGAGTTGTAAGTTGTAAGGCCTGTTCTGTATTAGAAGGGAGAGCTGTAAGTTGTAAGGCCTGTTCTGTATTAGGAGGGAGAGTTGTAAGTTGTAAGGCCTGTTCTGTATTAGGAGGGAGAGTTGTAAGTTGTAAGGCCTGTTCTGTATTAGGAGGGAGAGTTGTAAGGCCTGTTCTGTATTAGGAGGGAGAGTTGTAAGGCCTGTTCTGTATTAGGAGGGAGAGTTGTAAGGCCTGTTCTGTATTAGGAGGGAGAGTTGTAAGTTGTAAGGCCTGTTCTGTATTAGGAGGGAGAGTTGTAAGTTCTAAGGCCTGTTCTGTATTAGGAGGGAGAGTTGTAAGTTCTAAGGCCTGTTCTGTATTAGGAGGGAGAGCTGTAAGTTGTAAGGCCTGTTCTGTATTAGGAGGGAGAGTTGTAAGTTGTAAGGCCTGTTCTGTATTAGGAGGGAGAGTTGTAAGGCCTGTTCTGTATTAGGAGGGAGAGTTGTAAGTTGTAAGGCCTGTTCTGTATTAGGAGGGAGAGTTGTAAGGCCTGTTCTGTATTAGGAGGGAGAGCTGTAAGGCCTGTTCTGTATTAGGAGGGAGAGTTGTAAGGCCTGTTCTGTATTAGGAGGGAGAGTTGTAAGGCCTGTTCTGTATTAGGAGGGAGAGTTGTAAGGCCTGTTCTGTATTAGGAGGGAGAGTTGTAAGGCCTGTTCTGTATTAGGAGGGAGAGTTGTAAGGCCTGTTCTGTATTAGGAGGGAGAGTTGTAAGTTGTAAGGCCTGTTCTGTATTAGGAGGGAGAGTTGTAAGTTGTAAGGCCTGTTCTGTATTAGGAGGGAGAGTTGTAAGGCCTGTTCTGTATTAGGAGGGAGAGTTGTAAGGCCTGTTCTGTATTAGGAGGGAGAGTTGTAAGGCCTGTTCTGTATTAGGAGGGAGAGTTGTAAGGCCTGTTCTGTATTAGGAGGGAGAGTTGTAAGTTCTAAGGCCTGTTCTGTATTAGGAGGGAGAGCTGTAAGTTGTAAGGCCTGTTCTGTATTAGGAGGGAGAGTTGTAAGGCCTGTTCTGTATTAGGAGGGAGAGTTGTAAGTTGTAAGGCCTGTTCTGTATTAGGAGGGAGAGCTGTAAGTTCCAAGGCCTGTTCTGTATTAGGAGGGAGAGTTCTAAGGCCTGTTCTGTATTAGGAGGGAGAGTTGTAAGGCCTGTTCTGTATTAGGAGGGAGAGTTGTAAGGCCTGTTCTGTATTAGGAGGGAGAGTTGTAAGTTCTAAGGCCTGTTCTGTATTAGGAGGGAGAGCTGTAAGTTCCAAGGCCTGTTCTGTATTAGGAGGGAGAGCTGTAAGTTCCAAGGCCTGTTCTGTATTAGGAGGGAGAGTTGTAAGTTCCAAGGCCTGTTCTGTATTAGGAGGGAGAGTTCTAAGGCCTGTTCTGTATTAGGAGGGAGAGCTGTAAGGCCTGTTCTGTATTAGGAGGGAGAGTTGTAAGGCCTGTTCTGTATTAGGAGGGAGAGTTGTAAGTTCTAAGGCCTGTTCTGTATTAGGAGGGAGAGCTGTAAGTTGTAAGGCCTGTTCTGTATTAGGAGGGAGAGTTGTAAGGCCTGTTCTGTATTAGGAGGGAGAGTTGTAAGGCCTGTTCTGTATTAGGAGGGAGAGTTGTAAGGCCTGTTCTGTATTAGGAGGGAGAGTTGTAAGGCCTGTTCTGTATTAGGAGGGAGAGTTGTAAGGCCTTTTCTGTATTAGGAGGGAGAGTTGTAAGTTGTAAGGCCTGTTCTGTATTAGGAGGGAGAGTTGTAAGGCCTGTTCTGTATTAGGAGGGAGAGTTGTAAGGCCTGTTCTGTATTAGGAGGGAGAGTTGTAAGGCCTGTTCTGTATTAGGAGGGAGAGTTGTAAGTTCTAAGGCCTGTTCTGTATTAGGAGGGAGAGCTGTAAGTTCCAAGGCCTGTTCTGTATTAGGAGGGAGAGCTGTAAGTTCCAAGGCCTGTTCTGTATTAGGAGGGAGAGTTGTAAGTTCTAAGGCCTGTTCTGTATTAGGAGGGAGAGTTGTAAAGCCTGTTCTGTATTAGGAGGGAGAGTTGTAAGGCCTGTTCTGTATTAGGAGGGAGAGTTGTAAGTTGTAAGGCCTGTTCTGTATTAGGAGGGAGAGCTGTAAGGCCTGTTCTGTATTAGGAGGGAGAGTTGTAAGGCCTGTTCTGTATTAGGAGGGAGAGTTGTAAGTTCTAAGGCCTGTTCTGTATTAGGAGGGAGAGTTGTAAGTTGTAAGGCCTGTTCTGTATTAGAAGGGAGAGTTGTAAGGCCTGTTCTGTATTAGGAGGGAGAGTTGTAAGTTGTAAGGCCTGTTCTGTATTAGGAGGGAGAGTTGTAAGTTGTAAGGCCTGTTCTGTATTAGGAGGGAGAGTTGTAAGTTGTAAGGCCTGTTCTGTATTAGAAGGGAGAGTTGTAAGGCCTGTTCTGTATTAGGAGGGAGAGTTGTAAGTTGTAAGGCCTGTTCTGTATTAGGAGGGAGAGTTGTAAGTTGTAAGGCCTGTTCTGTATTAGGAGGGAGAGTTGTAAGTTGTAAGGCCTGTTCTGTATTAGAAGGGAGAGCTGTAAGGCCTGTTCTGTATTAGGATGGAGAGTTGTAAGTTGTAAGGCCTGTTCTGTATTAGGAGGGAGAGTTGTAAGTTGTAAGGCCTGTTCTGTATTAGAAGGGAGAGCTGTAAGGCCTGTTCTGTATTAGGAGGGAGAGTTGTAAGGCCTGTTCTGTATTAGGAGGGAGAGTTGTAAGGCCTGTTCTGTTTTAGGAGGGAGAGTTGTAAGTTGTAAGGCCTGTTCTGTATTAGGAGGGAGAGCTGTAAGTTGTAAGGCCTGTTCTGTATTAGGAGGGAGAGTTGTAAGTTCTAAGGCCTGTTCTGTATTAGGAGGGAGAGTTGTAAGGCCTGTTCTGTATTAGGAGGGAGAGTTGTAAGGCCTGTTCTGTATTAGGAGGGAGAGTTGTAAGGCCTGTTCTGTATTAGGAGGGAGAGTTGTAAGTTGTAAGGCCTGTTCTGTATTAGGAGGGAGAGTTGTAAGGCCTGTTCTGTATTAGGAGGGAGAGTTGTAAGTTCTAAGGCCTGTTCTGTATTAGGAGGGAGAGTTGTAAGGCCTGTTCTGTATTAGGAGGGAGAGTTGTAAGGCCTGTTCTGTATTAGGAGGGAGAGTTGTAAGGCCTGTTCTGTATTAGGAGGGAGAGTTGTAAGGCCTGTTCTGTATTAGGAGGGAGAGTTGTAAGTTGTAAGGCCTGTTCTGTATTAGGAGGGAGAGTTGTAAGTTGTAAGGCCTGTTCTTTATTAGGAGGGAGAGTTGTAAGTTGTAAGGCCTGTTCTGTATTAGGAGGGAGAGTTGTAAGGCCTGTTCTGTATTAGGAGGGAGAGTTGTAAGGCCTGTTCTATATTAGGAGGGAGAGTTGTAAGTTGTAAGGCCTGTTCTGTATTAGGAGGGAGAGTTGTAATGCCTGTTCTGTATTAGGAGGGAGAGTTGTAAGTTGTAAGGCCTGTTCTGTATTAGGAGGGAGAGCTGTAAGGCCTGTTCTGTATTAGGAGGGAGAGCTGTAAGTTGTAAGGCCTGTTCTGTATTAGGAGGGAGAGTTGTAAGTTGTAAGGCCTGTTCTGTATTAGAAGGGAGAGTTGTAAGGCCTGTTCTGTATTAGGAGGGAGAGTTGTAAGTTGTAAGGCCTGTTCTGTATTAGGAGGGAGAGTTGTAAGTTGTAAGGCCTGTTCTGTATTAGGAGGGAGAGTTGTAAGTTTTAAGGCCTGTTCTGTATTAGAAGGGAGAGCTGTAAGTTGTAAGGCCTGTTCTGTATTAGGAGGGAGAGTTGTAAGGCCTGTTCTGTATTAGGAGGGAGAGTTGTAAGTTGTAAGGCCTGTTCTGTATTAGGAGGGAGAGCTGTAAGTTCCAAGGCCTGTTCTGTATTAGGAGGGAGAGTTGTAAGGCCTGTTCTGTATTAGGAGGGAGAGTTGTAAGGCCTGTTCTGTATTAGGAGGGAGAGTTGTAAGTTCTAAGGCCTGTTCTGTATTAGGAGGGAGAGCTGTAAGTTCCAAGGCCTGTTCTGTATTAGGAGGGAGAGCTGTAAGTTCCAAGGCCTGTTCTGTATTAGGAGGGAGAGTTGTAAGTTCCAAGGCCTGTTCTGTATTAGGAGGGAGAGTTCTAAGGCCTGTTCTGTATTAGGAGGGAGAGCTGTAAGGCCTGTTCTGTATTAGGAGGGAGAGTTGTAAGGCCTGTTCTGTATTAGGAGGGAGAGTTGTAAGTTCTAAGGCCTGTTCTGTATTAGGAGGGAGAGCTGTAAATTGTAAGGCCTGTTCTGTATTAGGAGGGAGAGTTGTAAGGCCTGTTCTGTATTAGGAGGGAGAGTTGTAAGGCCTGTTCTGTATTAGGAGGGAGAGTTGTAAGGCCTGTTCTGTATTAGGAGGGAGAGTTGTAAGGCCTGTTCTGTATTAGGAGGGAGAGTTGTAAGGCCTGTTCTGTATTAGGAGGGAGAGTTGTAAGTTGTAAGGCCTGTTCTGTATTAGGAGGGAGAGTTGTAAGGCCTGTTCTGTATTAGGAGGGAGAGTTGTAAGGCCTGTTCTGTATTAGGAGGGAGAGTTGTAAGGCCTGTTCTGTATTAGGAGGGAGAGTTGTAAGTTCTAAGGCCTGTTCTGTATTAGGAGGGAGAGCTGTAAGTTGTAAGGCCTGTTCTGTATTAGGAGGGAGAGTTGTAAGGCCTGTTCTGTATTAGGAGGGAGAGTTGTAAGTTGTAAGGCCTGTTCTGTATTAGGAGGGAGAGTTGTAAGGCCTGTTCTGTATTAGGAGGGAGAGCTGTAAGGCCTGTTCTGTATTAGGAGGGAGAGTTGTAAGGCCTGTTCTGTATTAGGAGGGAGAGTTGTAAGGCCTGTTCTGTATTAGGAGGGAGAGTTGTAAGGCCTGTTCTGTATTAGGAGGGAGAGTTGTAAGGCCTGTTCTGTATTAGGAGGGAGAGTTGTAAGGCCTGTTCTGTATTAGGAGGGAGAGTTGTAAGTTGTAAGGCCTGTTCTGTATTAGGAGGGAGAGTTGTAAGTTGTAAGGCCTGTTCTGTATTAGGAGGGAGAGTTGTAAGGCCTGTTCTGTATTAGGAGGGAGAGTTGTAAGGCCTGTTCTGTATTAGGAGGGAGAGTTGTAAGGCCTGTTCTGTATTAGGAGGGAGAGTTGTAAGTTCTAAGGCCTGTTCTGTATTAGGAGGGAGAGTTGTAAGGCCTGTTCTGTATTAGGAGGGAGAGTTGTAAGTTCTAAGGCCTGTTCTGTATTAGGAGGGAGAGCTGTAAGTTGTAAGGCCTGTTCTGTATTAGGAGGGAGAGTTGTAAGGCCTGTTCTGTATTAGGAGGGAGAGTTGTAAGTTGTAAGGCCTGTTCTGTATTAGGAGGGAGAGCTGTAAGTTCCAAGGCCTGTTCTGTATTAGGAGGGAGAGTTCTAAGGCCTGTTCTGTATTAGGAGGGAGAGTTGTAAGGCCTGTTCTGTATTAGGAGGGAGAGTTGTAAGGCCTGTTCTGTATTAGGAGGGAGAGTTGTAAGTTCTAAGGCCTGTTCTGTATTAGGAGGGAGAGCTGTAAGTTCCAAGGCCTGTTCTGTATTAGGAGGGAGAGCTGTAAGTTCCAAGGCCTGTTCTGTATTAGGAGGGAGAGTTGTAAGTTCCAAGGCCTGTTCTGTATTAGGAGGGAGAGTTCTAAGGCCTGTTCTGTATTAGGAGGGAGAGCTGTAAGGCCTGTTCTGTATTAGGAGGGAGAGTTGTAAGGCCTGTTCTGTATTAGGAGGGAGAGTTGTAAGTTCTAAGGCCTGTTCTGTATTAGGAGGGAGAGCTGTAAGTTGTAAGGCCTGTTCTGTATTAGGAGGGAGAGTTGTAAGGCCTGTTCTGTATTAGGAGGGAGAGTTGTAAGGCCTGTTCTGTATTAGGAGGGAGAGTTGTAAGGCCTGTTCTGTATTAGGAGGGAGAGTTGTAAGGCCTGTTCTGTATTAGGAGGGAGAGTTGTAAGGCCTTTTCTGTATTAGGAGGGAGAGTTGTAAGTTGTAAGGCCTGTTCTGTATTAGGAGGGAGAGTTGTAAGGCCTGTTCTGTATTAGGAGGGAGAGTTGTAAGGCCTGTTCTGTATTAGGAGGGAGAGTTGTAAGGCCTGTTCTGTATTAGGAGGGAGAGTTGTAAGTTCTAAGGCCTGTTCTGTATTAGGAGGGAGAGCTGTAAGTTGTAAGGCCTGTTCTGTATTAGGAGGGAGAGTTGTAAGTTCTAAGGCCTGTTCTGTATTAGGAGGGAGAGTTGTAAAGCCTGTTCTGTATTAGGAGGGAGAGTTGTAAGGCCTGTTCTGTATTAGGAGGGAGAGTTGTAAGTTGTAAGGCCTGTTCTGTATTAGGAGGGAGAGCTGTAAGGCCTGTTCTGTATTAGGAGGGAGAGTTGTAAGGCCTGTTCTGTATTAGGAGGGAGAGTTGTAAGTTCTAAGGCCTGTTCTGTATTAGGAGGGAGAGTTGTAAGTTGTAAGGCCTGTTCTGTATTAGAAGGGAGAGTTGTAAGGCCTGTTCTGTATTAGGAGGGAGAGTTGTAAGTTGTAAGGCCTGTTCTGTATTAGGAGGGAGAGTTGTAAGTTGTAAGGCCTGTTCTGTATTAGGAGGGAGAGTTGTAAGTTGTAAGGCCTGTTCTGTATTAGAAGGGAGAGTTGTAAGGCCTGTTCTGTATTAGGAGGGAGAGTTGTAAGTTGTAAGGCCTGTTCTGTATTAGGAGGGAGAGTTGTAAGTTGTAAGGCCTGTTCTGTATTAGGAGGGAGAGTTGTAAGTTGTAAGGCCTGTTCTGTATTAGAAGGGAGAGCTGTAAGGCCTGTTCTGTATTAGGATGGAGAGTTGTAAGTTGTAAGGCCTGTTCTGTATTAGGAGGGAGAGTTGTAAGTTGTAAGGCCTGTTCTGTATTAGAAGGGAGAGCTGTAAGGCCTGTTCTGTATTAGGAGGGAGAGTTGTAAGGCCTGTTCTGTATTAGGAGGGAGAGTTGTAAGGCCTGTTCTGTTTTAGGAGGGAGAGTTGTAAGTTGTAAGGCCTGTTCTGTATTAGGAGGGAGAGCTGTAAGTTGTAAGGCCTGTTCTGTATTAGGAGGGAGAGTTGTAAGTTCTAAGGCCTGTTCTGTATAAGGAGGGAGAGTTGTAAGGCCTGTTCTGTATTAGGAGGGAGAGTTGTAAGGCCTGTTCTGTATTAGGAGGGAGAGTTGTAAGGCCTGTTCTGTATTAGGAGGGAGAGTTGTAAGTTGTAAGGCCTGTTCTGTATTAGGAGGGAGAGTTGTAAGGCCTGTTCTGTATTAGGAGGGAGAGTTGTAAGTTCTAAGGCCTGTTCTGTATTAGGAGGGAGAGTTGTAAGGCCTGTTCTGTATTAGGAGGGAGAGTTGTAAGGCCTGTTCTGTATTAGGAGGGAGAGTTGTAAGGCCTGTTCTGTATTAGGAGGGAGAGTTGTAAGGCCTGTTCTGTATTAGGAGGGAGAGTTGTAAGTTGTAAGGCCTGTTCTGTATTAGGAGGGAGAGTTGTAAGTTGTAAGGCCTGTTCTTTATTAGGAGGGAGAGTTGTAAGTTGTAAGGCCTGTTCTGTATTAGGAGGGAGAGTTGTAAGGCCTGTTCTGTATTAGGAGGGAGAGTTGTAAGGCCTGTTCTATATTAGGAGGGAGAGTTGTAAGTTGTAAGGCCTGTTCTGTATTAGGAGGGAGAGTTGTAATGCCTGTTCTGTATTAGGAGGGAGAGTTGTAAGTTGTAAGGCCTGTTCTGTATTAGGAGGGAGAGCTGTAAGGCCTGTTCTGTATTAGGAGGGAGAGCTGTAAGTTGTAAGGCCTGTTCTGTATTAGGAGGGAGAGTTGTAAGTTGTAAGGCCTGTTCTGTATTAGAAGGGAGAGTTGTAAGGCCTGTTCTGTATTAGGAGGGAGAGTTGTAAGTTGTAAGGCCTGTTCTGTATTAGGAGGGAGAGTTGTAAGTTGTAAGGCCTGTTCTGTATTAGGAGGGAGAGTTGTAAGTTTTAAGGCCTGTTCTGTATTAGAAGGGAGAGCTGTAAGTTGTAAGGCCTGTTCTGTATTAGGAGGGAGAGTTGTAAGGCCTGTTCTGTATTAGGAGGGAGAGTTGTAAGTTGTAAGGCCTGTTCTGTATTAGGAGGGAGAGCTGTAAGTTCCAAGGCCTGTTCTGTATTAGGAGGGAGAGTTGTAAGGCCTGTTCTGTATTAGGAGGGAGAGTTGTAAGGCCTGTTCTGTATTAGGAGGGAGAGTTGTAAGTTCTAAGGCCTGTTCTGTATTAGGAGGGAGAGCTGTAAGTTCCAAGGCCTGTTCTGTATTAGGAGGGAGAGCTGTAAGTTCCAAGGCCTGTTCTGTATTAGGAGGGAGAGTTGTAAGTTCCAAGGCCTGTTCTGTATTAGGAGGGAGAGTTCTAAGGCCTGTTCTGTATTAGGAGGGAGAGCTGTAAGGCCTGTTCTGTATTAGGAGGGAGAGTTGTAAGGCCTGTTCTGTATTAGGAGGGAGAGTTGTAAGTTCTAAGGCCTGTTCTGTATTAGGAGGGAGAGCTGTAAGTTGTAAGGCCTGTTCTGTATTAGGAGGGAGAGTTGTAAGGCCTGTTCTGTATTAGGAGGGAGAGTTGTAAGGCCTGTTCTGTATTAGGAGGGAGAGTTGTAAGGCCTGTTCTGTATTAGGAGGGAGAGTTGTAAGGCCTGTTCTGTATTAGGAGGGAGAGTTGTAAGGCCTGTTCTGTATTAGGAGGGAGAGTTGTAAGTTGTAAGGCCTGTTCTGTATTAGGAGGGAGAGTTGTAAGGCCTGTTCTGTATTAGGAGGGAGAGTTGTAAGGCCTGTTCTGTATTAGGAGGGAGAGTTGTAAGGCCTGTTCTGTATTAGGAGGGAGAGTTGTAAGTTCTAAGGCCTGTTCTGTATTAGGAGGGAGAGCTGTAAGTTGTAAGGCCTGTTCTGTATTAGGAGGGAGAGTTGTAAGTTCTAAGGCCTGTTCTGTATTAGGAGGGAGAGTTGTAAAGCCTGTTCTGTATTAGGAGGGAGAGTTGTAAGGCCTGTTCTGTATTAGGAGGGAGAGTTGTAAGTTGTAAGGCCTGTTCTGTATTAGGAGGGAGAGCTGTAAGGCCTGTTCTGTATTAGGAGGGAGAGTTGTAAGGCCTGTTCTGTATTAGGAGGGAGAGTTGTAAGTTCTAAGGCCTGTTCTGTATTAGGAGGGAGAGTTGTAAGTTGTAAGGCCTGTTCTGTATTAGAAGGGAGAGTTGTAAGGCCTGTTCTGTATTAGGAGGGAGAGTTGTAAGTTGTAAGGCCTGTTCTGTATTAGGAGGGAGAGTTGTAAGTTGTAAGGCCTGTTCTGTATTAGGAGGGAGAGTTGTAAGTTGTAAGGCCTGTTCTGTATTAGAAGGGAGAGTTGTAAGGCCTGTTCTGTATTAGGAGGGAGAGTTGTAAGTTGTAAGGCCTGTTCTGTATTAGAAGGGAGAGCTGTAAGGCCTGTTCTGTATTAGGATGGAGAGTTGTAAGTTGTAAGGCCTGTTCTGTATTAGGAGGGAGAGTTGTAAGTTGTAAGGCCTGTTCTGTATTAGAAGGGAGAGCTGTAAGGCCTGTTCTGTATTAGGAGGGAGAGTTGTAAGGCCTGTTCTGTATTAGGAGGGAGAGTTGTAAGGCCTGTTCTGTTTTAGGAGGGAGAGTTGTAAGTTGTAAGGCCTGTTCTGTATTAGGAGGGAGAGCTGTAAGTTGTAAGGCCTGTTCTGTATTAGGAGGGAGAGTTGTAAGTTCTAAGGCCTGTTCTGTATTAGGAGGGAGAGTTGTAAGGCCTGTTCTGTATTAGGAGGGAGAGTTGTAAGTTCTAAGGCCTGTTCTGTATTAGGAGGGAGAGCTGTAAGTTGTAAGGCCTGTTCTGTATTAGGAGGGAGAGTTGTAAGGCCTGTTCTGTATTAGGAGGGAGAGTTGTAAGGCCTGTTCTGTATTAGGAGGGAGAGTTGTAAGGCCTGTTCTGTATTAGGAGGGAGAGTTGTAAGGCCTGTTCTGTATTAGGAGGGAGAGTTGTAAGGCCTGTTCTGTATTAGGAGGGAGAGTTGTAAGTTGTAAGGCCTGTTCTGTATTAGGAGGGAGAGTTGTAAGGCCTGTTCTGTATTAGGAGGGAGAGTTGTAAGGCCTGTTCTGTATTAGGAGGGAGAGTTGTAAGGCCTGTTCTGTATTAGGAGGGAGAGTTGTAAGTTCTAAGGCCTGTTCTGTATTAGGAGGGAGAGCTGTAAGTTGTAAGGCCTGTTCTGTATTAGGAGGGAGAGTTGTAAGTTCTAAGGCCTGTTCTGTATTAGGAGGGAGAGTTGTAAAGCCTGTTCTGTATTAGGAGGGAGAGTTGTAAGGCCTGTTCTGTATTAGGAGGGAGAGTTGTAAGTTGTAAGGCCTGTTCTGTATTAGGAGGGAGAGCTGTAAGGCCTGTTCTGTATTAGGAGGGAGAGTTGTAAGGCCTGTTCTGTATTAGGAGGGAGAGTTGTAAGTTCTAAGGCCTGTTCTGTATTAGGAGGGAGAGTTGTAAGTTGTAAGGCCTGTTCTGTATTAGAAGGGAGAGTTGTAAGGCCTGTTCTGTATTAGGAGGGAGAGTTGTAAGTTGTAAGGCCTGTTCTGTATTAGGAGGGAGAGTTGTAAGTTGTAAGGCCTGTTCTGTATTAGGAGGGAGAGTTGTAAGTTGTAAGGCCTGTTCTGTATTAGAAGGGAGAGTTGTAAGGCCTGTTCTGTATTAGGAGGGAGAGTTGTAAGTTGTAAGGCCTGTTCTGTATTAGGAGGGAGAGTTGTAAGTTGTAAGGCCTGTTCTGTATTAGGAGGGAGAGTTGTAAGTTGTAAGGCCTGTTCTGTATTAGAAGGGAGAGCTGTAAGGCCTGTTCTGTATTAGGATGGAGAGTTGTAAGTTGTAAGGCCTGTTCTGTATTAGGAGGGAGAGTTGTAAGTTGTAAGGCCTGTTCTGTATTAGAAGGGAGAGCTGTAAGGCCTGTTCTGTATTAGGAGGGAGAGTTGTAAGGCCTGTTCTGTATTAGGAGGGAGAGTTGTAAGGCCTGTTCTGTTTTAGGAGGGAGAGTTGTAAGTTGTAAGGCCTGTTCTGTATTAGGAGGGAGAGCTGTAAGTTGTAAGGCCTGTTCTGTATTAGGAGGGAGAGTTGTAAGTTCTAAGGCCTGTTCTGTATTAGGAGGGAGAGTTGTAAGGCCTGTTCTGTATTAGGAGGGAGAGTTGTAAGGCCTGTTCTGTATTAGGAGGGAGAGTTGTAAGCCCTGTTCTGTATTAGGAGGGAGAGTTGTAAGTTGTAAGGCCTGTTCTGTATTAGGAGGGAGAGTTGTAAGGCCTGTTCTGTATTAGGAGGGAGAGTTGTAAGTTCTAAGGCCTGTTCTGTATTAGGAGGGAGAGTTGTAAGGCCTGTTCTGTATTAGGAGGGAGAGTTGTAAGGCCTGTTCTGTATTAGGAGGGAGAGTTGTAAGGCCTGTTCTGTATTAGGAGGGAGAGTTGTAAGGCCTGTTCTGTATTAGGAGGGAGAGTTGTAAGTTGTAAGGCCTGTTCTGTATTAGGAGGGAGAGTTGTAAGTTGTAAGGCCTGTTCTTTATTAGGAGGGAGAGTTGTAAGTTGTAAGGCCTGTTCTGTATTAGGAGGGAGAGTTGTAAGGCCTGTTCTGTATTAGGAGGGAGAGTTGTAAGGCCTGTTCTATATTAGGAGGGAGAGTTGTAAGTTGTAAGGCCTGTTCTGTATTAGGAGGGAGAGTTGTAATGCCTGTTCTGTATTAGGAGGGAGAGTTGTAAGTTGTAAGGCCTGTTCTGTATTAGGAGGGAGAGCTGTAAGGCCTGTTCTGTATTAGGAGGGAGAGCTGTAAGTTGTAAGGCCTGTTCTGTATTAGGAGGGAGAGTTGTAAGTTGTAAGGCCTGTTCTGTATTAGAAGGGAGAGTTGTAAGGCCTGTTCTGTATTAGGAGGGAGAGTTGTAAGTTGTAAGGCCTGTTCTGTATTAGGAGGGAGAGTTGTAAGTTGTAAGGCCTGTTCTGTATTAGGAGGGAGAGTTGTAAGTTTTAAGGCCTGTTCTGTATTAGAAGGGAGAGCTGTAAGTTGTAAGGCCTGTTCTGTATTAGAAGGGAGAGCTGTAAGTTGTAAGGCCTGTTCTGTATTAGGAGGGAGAGCTGTAAGTTGTAAGGCCTGTTCTGTATTAGAAGGGAGAGCTGTAAGGCCTGTTCTGTATTAGGAGGGAGAGTTGTAAGGCCTGTTCTGTATTAGGAGGGAGAGTTGTAAGTTGTAAGGCCTGTTCTGTATTAGGAGGGAGAGTTGTAAGTTGTAAGGCCTGTTCTGTATTAGAAGGGAGAGCTGTAAGTTGTAAGGCCTGTTCTGTATTAGAAGGGAGAGCTGTAAGGCCTGTTCTGTATTAGAAGGGAGAGTTGTAAGGCCTGTTCTGTATTAGGAGGGAGAGCTGTAAGTTGTAAGGCCTGTTCTGTATTAGAAGGGAGAGCTGTAAGGCCTGTTCTGTATTAGGAGGGAGAGTTGTAAGGCCTGTTCTGTATTAGGAGGGAGAGTTGTAAGTTGTAAGGCCTGTTCTGTATTAGGAGGGAGAGCTGTAAGTTCTAAGGCCTGTTCTGTATTAGGAGGGAGAGCTGTAAGGCCTGTTCTGTATTAGAAGGGAGATTTGTAAGGCCTGTTCTGTATTAGGAGGGAGAGTTGTAAGTTGTAAGGCCTGTTCTGTATTAGGAGGGAGAGTTGTAAGGCCTGTTCTGTATTAGGAGGGAGAGTTGTAAGTTGTAAGGCCTGTTCTGTATTAGGAGGGAGAGCTGTAAGGCCTGTTCTGTATTAGGAGGGAGAGTTGTAAGTTGTAAGGCCTGTTCTGTATTAGGAGGGAGAGTTGTAAGGCCTGTTCTGTATTAGGAGGGAGAGTTGTAAGGCCTGTTCTGTATTAGGAGGGAGAGTTGTAAGGCCTGTTCTGTATTAGGAGGGAGAGTTGTAAGTTCTAAGGCCTGTTCTGTATTAGGAGGGAGAGCTGTAAGTTCCAAGGCCTGTTCTGTATTAGGAGGGAGAGTTGTAAGTTCCAAGGCCTGTTCTGTATTAGGAGGGAGAGCTGTAAGTTCCAAGGCCTGTTCTGTATTAGGAGGGAGAGTTGTAAGTTGTAAGGCCTGTTCTGTATTAGGAGGGAGAGTTCTAAGGCCTGTTCTGTATTAGGAGGGAGAGTTGTAAGGCCTGTTCTGTATTAGGAGGGAGAGTTGTAAGGCCTGTTCTGTATTAGGAGGGAGAGTTGTAAGTTCTAAGGCCTGTTCTGTATTAGGAGGGAGAGTTGTAAGGCCTGTTCTGTATTAGGAGGGAGAGTTGTAAGGCCTGTTCTGTATTAGGAGGGAGAGTTGTAAGTTGTAAGGCCTGTTCTGTATTAGAAGGGAGAGTTGTAAGGCCTGTTCTGTATTAGGAGGGAGAGTTGTAAGTTGTAAGGCCTGTTCTGTATTAGGAGGGAGAGTTGTAAGTTGTAAGGCCTGTTCTGTATTAGGAGGGAGAGTTGTAAGTTGTAAGGCCTGTTCTGTATTAGAAGGGAGAGTTGTAAGGCCTGTTCTGTATTAGGAGGGAGAGTTGTAAGTTGTAAGGCCTGTTCTGTATTAGGAGGGAGAGTTGTAAGTTGTAAGGCCTGTTCTGTATTAGGAGGGAGAGTTGTAAGTTGTAAGGCCTGTTCTGTATTAGGAGGGAGAGTTGTAAGTTGTAAGGCCTGTTCTGTATTAGAAGGGAGAGCTGTAAGGCCTGTTCTGTATTAGGAGGGAGAGCTGTAAGTTGTAAGGCCTGTTCTGTATTAGAAGGGAGAGTTGTAAGTTGTAAGGCCTGTTCTGTATTAGGAGGGAGAGTTGTAAGTTCTAAGGCCTGTTCTGTATTAGGAGGGAGAGTTGTAAGGCCTGTTCTGTATTAGGAGGGAGAGTTGTAAGGCCTGTTCTGTATTAGGAGGGAGAGTTGTAAGTTGTAAGGCCTGTTCTGTATTAGGAGGGAGAGTTGTAAGGCCTGTTCTGTATTAGGAGGGAGAGTTGTAAGTTGTAAGGCATGTTCTGTATTAGGAGGGAGAGTTGTAAGGCCTGTTCTGTATTAGGAGGGAGAGTTGTAAGTTGTAAGGCCTGTTCTGTATTAGGAGGGAGAGTTGTAAGGCCTGTTCTGTATTAGGAGGGAGAGTTGTAAGTTGTAAGGCCTGTTCTGTATTAGGAGGGAGAGTTGTAAGTTGTAAGGCCTGTTCTGTATTAGGAGGGAGAGTTGTAAGGCCTGTTCTGTATTAGGAGGGAGAGTTGTAAGTTGTAAGGCCTGTTCTGTATTAGGAGGGAGAGTTGTAAGGCCTGTTCTGTATTAGGAGGGAGAGCTGTAAGTTCTAAGGCCTGTTCTGTATTAGGAGGGAGAGTTGTAAGTTGTAAGGCCTGTTCTGTATTAGGAGGGAGAGTTGTAAGGCCTGTTCTGTATTAGGAGGGAGAGTTGTAAGTTGTAAGGCCTGTTCTGTATTAGGAGGGAGAGTTCTAAGGCCTGTTCTGTATTAGGAGGGAGAGTTGTAAGTTGTAAGGCCTGTTCTGTATTAGGAGGGAGAGTTGTAAGGCCTGTTCTGTATTAGGAGGGAGAGTTGTAAGTTCTAAGGCCTGTTCTGTATTAGGAGGGAGAGCTGTAAGTTGTAAGGCCTGTTCTGTATTAGGAGGGAGAGTTCTAAGGCCTGTTCTGTATTAGGAGGGAGAGCTGTAAGGCCTGTTCTGTATTAGGAGGGAGAGTTCTAAGGCCTGTTCTGTATTAGGAGGGAGAGTTGTAAGTTGTAAGGCCTGTTCTGTATTAGGAGGGAGAGTTGTAAGGCCTGTTCTGTATTAGGAGGGAGAGCTGTAAGGCCTGTTCTGTATTAGGAGGGAGAGTTGTAAGTTGTAAGGCCTGTTCTGTATTAGGAGGGAGAGTTGTAAGGCCTGTTCTGTATTAGGAGGGAGAGTTGTAAGGCCTGTTCTGTATTAGGAGGGAGAGCTGTAAGGCCTGTTCTGTATTAGGAGGGAGAGCTGTAAGGCCTGTTCTGTATTAGAAGGGAGAGCTGTAAGGCCTGTTCTGTATTAGAAGGGAGAGCTGTAAGGCCTGTTCTGTATTAGGAGGGAGAGCTGTAAGTTGTAAGGCCTGTGGCTGGCTATGCTGAAGTTATTGTGTCCCTGCTAGAACTAGAAATGCTTGAGATGTGAGTGGGAGGGAGGAGCACACAGAGACAAAGCAGCGGCCTCCTCCTCTTCTCCTCTCCTGCTTGGATACAAAGAGCAGGCCTGTTGTCATAAAGGCAGCTGGTTGAACATCACAGGAAGCTGCTAACTACCACCACAAAAGACATGTCCTCCATAGAAGAATAAAGAAGTTAATGAGAAACATACAGCTGGAATCCTCCAGACAACAAGACAGATGGTGAGAAACAGAAAGTAGAAGAGTTGGAAAGGGTCAGGCTGAGTAGTATACATGTGCTCTAAGAGGACAAAGCAGAGGCTCTGCCATGCTTCCACCTCCTAGTAAGAGGAGAGGATGACAGGACAGGAAGGAGGCATGAGGAGGAGACAGGATAGGAAGGAGGGAGGAGGAGGAGACAGGATAGGAAGGAGGCATGAGGAGGAGACAGGATAGGAAGGAGGGAGGAGGAGGAGACAGGATAGGAAGGAGGGATGAGGAGGAGACAGGATAGGAAGGAGGGAGGGATGAGGAGGAGGAGACAGGATAGGAAGGAGGGATGAGGAGGAGGAGACATGATAGGAAGGAGGGATGAGGAGGAGGAGACAGGATAGGAAGGAGGGATGAGGAGGAGACAGGATAGGAAGGAGGGATGAGGAGGAGACAGGATAGGAAGGAGGGATGAGGAGGAGGAGACAGGATAGGAAGGAGGGAGGAGGAGGAGGAGGAGGAGACAGGATAGGAAGGAGGGATGAGGAGGAGGAGACAGGATAGGAAGGAGGGATGAGGAGGAGGAGACAGGATAGGAAGGAGGGATGAGGAGGAGGAGACAGGATAGGGAGGAGGGAGGAGGAGGAGGAGACAGGATAGGAAGGAGGGAGGAGGAGGAGGAGACAGGATAGGAAGGAGGGATGAGGAGGAGGAGACAGGATAGGAAGGAGGGATGAGGAGGAGACAGGATAGGAAGGAGGGAGGAGGAGGAGGAGACAGGATAGGAAGGAGGGATGAGGAGGAGACAGGATAGGAAGGAGGGAGGAGGAGGAGGAGACAGGATAGGAAGGAGGGATGAGGAGGAGACAGGATAGGAAGGAGGGATGAGGAGGAGACAGGATAGGAAGGAGGGAGGAGGAGGAGGAGACAGGATAGGAAGGAGGGAGGAGGAGGAGGAGACAGGATAGGAAGGAGGGAGGAGGAGGAGGAGGAGGAGACAGGATAGGAAGGAGGGATGAGGAGGAGGAGACAGGATAGGAAGGAGGGAGGAGGAGGAGACAGGATAGGAAGGAGGGAGGAGGAGGAGGAGACAGGATAGGAAGGAGGGATGAGGAGGAGGAGACAGGATAGGAAGGAGGGAGGAGGAGGAGGAGGAGGAGGAGACAGGATAGGAAGGAGGGATGAGGAGGAGGAGACAGGATAGGAAGGAGGGATGAGGAGGAGGAGACAGGATAGGAAGGAGGGAGGAGGAGGAGGAGACAGGATAGGAAGGAGGGAGGAGGAGGAGGAGGAGGAGACAGGATAGGAAGGAGGGATGAGGAGGAGGAGACAGGATAGGAAGGAGGGATGAGGAGGAGGAGACAGGATAGGAAGGAGGGAGGAGGAGGAGGAGACAGGATAGGAAGGAGGGATGAGGAGGAGGAGACAGGATAGGGAGGAGGGAGGAGGAGGAGGAGACAGGATAGGAAGGAGGGATGAGGAGGAGGAGACAGGATAGGAAGGAGGGAGGAGGAGGAGACAGGATAGGAAGGAGGGATGAGGAGGAGGAGACAGGATAGGGAGGAGGGAGGAGGAGGAGGAGACAGGATAGGAAGGAGGGATGAGGAGGAGGAGACAGGATAGGAAGGAGGGAGGAGGAGGAGGAGACAGGATAGGAAGGAGGGAGGAGGAGGAGGAGACAGGATAGGAAGGAGGGATGAGGAGGAGGAGACAGGATAGGAAGGAGGGATGAGGAGGAGGAGACAGCATAGGGAGGAGGGATGAGGAGGAGACAGGATAGGAAGGAGGGATGAGGAGGAGGAGACAGGATAGGAAGGAGGGATGAGGAGGAGGAGACAGGATAGGAAGGAGGGATGAGGAGGAGGAGACAGGATAGGAAGGAGGGAGGAGGAGGAGGAGACAGGATAGGAAGGAGGGAGGAGGAGGAGGAGACAGGATAGGAAGGAGGGATGAGGAGGAGGAGACAGGATAGGAAGGAGGGATGAGGAGGAGGAGACAGGATAGGAAGGAGGGAGGAGGAGGAGGAGACAGGATAGGAAGGAGGGAGGAGGAGGAGGAGACAGGATAGGAAGGAGGGAGGAGGAGGAGGAGACAGGATAGGAAGGAGGGATGAGGAGGAGGAGACAGGATAGGAAGGAGGGATGAGGAGGAGGAGACAGGATAGGGAGGAGGGATGAGGAGGAGACAGGATAGGAAGGAGGGATGAGGAGGAGGAGACAGGATAGGAAGGAGGGATGAGGAGGAGGAGACAGGATAGGAAGGAGGGAGGAGGAGGAGGAGACAGGATAGGAAGGAGGGATGAGGAGGAGGAGACAGGATAGGAAGGAGGGATGAGGAGGAGACAGGATAGGAAGGAGGGATGAGGAGGAGGAGACAGGATAGGAAGGAGGGATGAGGAGGAGGAGACAGGATAGGGAGGAGGGATGAGGAGGAGGAGACAGGATAGGAAGGAGGGATGAGGAGGAGACAGGATAGGAAGGAGGGATGAGGAGGAGGCAGGATAGGAAGGAGGGATGAGGAGGAGGAGGAGACAGGATAGGAAGGAGGGATGAGGAGGAGACAGGATAGGAAGGAGGGATGAGGAGGAGACAGGATAGGAAGGAGGGAGGAGGAGGAGGAGGAGGAGACAGGATAGGAAGGAGGGATGAGGAGGAGGAGACAGGATAGGAAGGAGGGATGAGGAGGAGGAGGAGACAGGATAGGAAGGAGGGATGAGGAGGAGACAGGATAGGAAGGAGGGATGAGGAGGAGGAGGAGACAGGATAAGGAGGGAGGAGGAGGAGGAGACAGGATAGGAAGGAGGGATGAGGAGGAGGAGACAGGATAGGAAGGAGGGATGAGGAGGAGGAGACAGGATAGGAAGGAGGGAAGAGGAGGAGGAGGAGACAGGATAGGAAGGAGGGATGAGGAGGAGACAGGATAGGAAGGAGGGATGAGGAGGAGGAGGAGACAGGATAGGAAGGAGGGATGAGGAGGAGGAGACAGGATAGGAAGGAAGGATGAGGAGGAGGAGACAGGATAGGAAGGAGGGATGAGGAGGAGGAGACAGGATAGGAAGGAGGGATGAGGAGGAGGAGACATGATAGGAAGGAGGGAGGAGGAGGAGGAGACAGGATAGGAAGGAGGGATGAGGAGGAGGAGACAGGATAGGAAGGAGGGATGAGGAGGAGGAGACAGGATAGGAAGGAGGGATGAGGAGGAGGAGACAGGATAGGAAGGAGGGAGGAGGAGGAGACAGGATAGGGAGGAGGGAGGAGGAGGAGACAGGATAGGAAGGAGGGATGAGGAGGAGGAGACAGGATAGGAAGGAGGGATGAGGAGGAGGAGACAGGATAGGAAGGAGGGATGAGGAGGAGACAGGATAGGAAGGAGGGATGAGGAGGAGGAGACAGGATAGGAAGGAGGGATGAGGAGGAGGAGACAGGATAGGAAGGAGGGATGAGGAGGAGGAGACAGGATAGGAAGGAGGGAGGAGGAGGAGGAGACAGGATAGGAAGGAGGGAGGAGGAGGAGGAGACAGGATAGGAAGGAGGGAGGAGGAGGAGGAGGAGGAGACAGGATAGGAAGGAGGGATGAGGAGGAGGAGACAGGATAGGAAGGAGGGAGGAGGAGGAGACAGGATAGGAAGGAGGGAGGAGGAGGAGGAGACAGGATAGGAAGGAGGGAGGAGGAGGAGGAGGAGGAGGAGACAGGATAGGAAGGAGGGATGAGGAGGAGGAGACAGGATAGGAAGGAGGGATGAGGAGGAGGAGACAGGATAGGAAGGAGGGAGGAGGAGGAGGAGACAGGATAGGAAGGAGGGAGGAGGAGGAGGAGGAGGAGACAGGATAGGAAGGAGGGATGAGGAGGAGGAGACAGGATAGGAAGGAGGGATGAGGAGGAGGAGACAGGATAGGAAGGAGGGAGGAGGAGGAGGAGACAGGATAGGAAGGAGGGATGAGGAGGAGGAGACAGGATAGGGAGGAGGGAGGAGGAGGAGGAGACAGGATAGGAAGGAGGGATGAGGAGGAGGAGACAGGATAGGAAGGAGGGATGAGGAGGAGGAGACAGGATAGGAAGGAGGGAGGAGGAGGAGACAGGATAGGAAGGAGGGATGAGGAGGAGGAGACAGGATAGGGAGGAGGGAGGAGGAGGAGGAGACAGGATAGGAAGGAGGGATGAGGAGGAGGAGACAGGATAGGAAGGAGGGAGGAGGAGGAGGAGACAGGATAGGAAGGAGGGAGGAGGAGGAGGAGACAGGATAGGAAGGAGGGATGAGGAGGAGGAGACAGGATAGGAAGGAGGGATGAGGAGGAGGAGACAGCATAGGGAGGAGGGATGAGGAGGAGACAGGATAGGAAGGAGGAGGAGGAGACAGGATAGGAAGGAGGGATGAGGAGGAGGAGACAGGATAGGAAGGAGGGATGAGGAGGAGGAGACAGGATAGGAAGGAGGGAGGAGGAGGAGGAGACAGGATAGGAAGGAGGGAGGAGGAGGAGGAGACAGGATAGGAAGGAGGGATGAGGAGGAGGAGACAGGATAGGAAGGAGGGATGAGGAGGAGGAGACAGGATAGGAAGGAGGGAGGAGGAGGAGGAGACAGGATAGGAAGGAGGGAGGAGGAGGAGGAGACAGGATAGGAAGGAGGGAGGAGGAGGAGGAGACAGGATAGGAAGGAGGGATGAGGAGGAGGAGACAGGATAGGAAGGAGGGATGAGGAGGAGGAGACAGGATAGGGAGGAGGGATGAGGAGGAGACAGGATAGGAAGGAGGGATGAGGAGGAGGAGACAGGATAGGAAGGAGGGATGAGGAGGAGGAGACAGGATAGGAAGGAGGGATGAGGAGGAGGAGACAGGATAGGAAGGAGGGATGAGGAGGAGGAGACAGGATAGGAAGGAGGGATGAGGAGGAGACAGGATAGGAAGGAGGGATGAGGAGGAGGAGACAGGATAGGAAGGAGGGATGAGGAGGAGGAGACAGGATAGGGAGGAGGGATGAGGAGGAGGAGACAGGATAGGAAGGAGGGATGAGGAGGAGACAGGATAGGAAGGAGGGATGAGGAGGAGGCAGGATAGGAAGGAGGGATGAGGAGGAGGAGGAGACAGGATAGGAAGGAGGGATGAGGAGGAGACAGGATAGGAAGGAGGGATGAGGAGGAGACAGGATAGGAAGGAGGGAGGAGGAGGAGGAGGAGGAGACAGGATAGGAAGGAGGGATGAGGAGGAGGAGACAGGATAGGAAGGAGGGATGAGGAGGAGGAGGAGACAGGATAGGAAGGAGGGATGAGGAGGAGACAGGATAGGAAGGAGGGATGAGGAGGAGGAGGAGACAGGATAAGGAGGGAGGAGGAGGAGGAGACAGGATAGGAAGGAGGGATGAGGAGGAGGAGACAGGATAGGAAGGAGGGATGAGGAGGAGGAGGAGACAGGATAGGAAGGAGGGATGAGGAGGAGGAGGAGACAGGATAGGAAGGAGGGAAGAGGAGGAGGAGGAGACAGGATAGGAAGG
>NW_028165549.1:0-50146 GCF_964263955.1 Coregonus lavaretus | reverse complement strand
GATAATAGTGAGCAGGAGCTATTGGTGAGCATCTGAGGATGTACAAATGCTGTTTATCAGTTTCATTCAACATCCCTGACTAGACCACTAGATCCAGAGCTGCTGCGGCAGTGTGGGTAGTATTGTGGTGTTCCCACATGCCATGGCACAAAATAGGAGCTCCATCTCACACACACACCGGATAGGACGGCAGGTAAGGAGAGGAGCGGCATCTCAGTTAGATAAACATCAGATGGAGTCACACCCTCTGATCCACATTAAGCCCCAAAACACTAAGTAAACTGGAGAGAGAGAGAGAGAGAGAGAGAGAGAGAGAGAGAGAGAGAGAGAGAGAGAGAGAGAGAGATGCGAGAGAGAGAGAGAGAGAGAGAGAGAGAGAGAGAGAGAGGTAGGAGGAAGAGAGAGAGAGAGAGGTAGAGAGAGAGAGAGAGGTAGAGAGAGAGAGAGGTAGAGACAGAGAGAGAGAGAGAGAGAGAGAGATAGAGAGAGATAGAGAGAGAAGAGAGAGAGAGAAGAGAGAGAGAGAGAGAGAGAGAGAGAGAGAGAGAGAGAAGTATAGAGAGAGGTAGAGAGAGAGATAGAGAGAGAGAGCGAGAGGAAGAGAGAGAGAGAGAGAGCGAGAGGTAAGAGAGAGGTAGAGAGAGAGAGGTAGAGAGAGAGAGAGAGAGGTAGAGAGAGAGAAAGAGGGGGGGGCTCCTCAGCTTCTCTCTATCTACCTCTTACTCTTCTTCTCTCACTTTCTCTCTAAATGGGTCCCTATTTTGCTCCTCTCTCTCATTGCTTCTGTCTCTCTTGCTTTTCCTCTCTCTCTCTTCCTCTCACGTTCTCCGTCTCATTCTCTCTCGGTCACTGCTCCAGTTAGTTGTTCTGGATTCCATAAATTATATTCCTATTGTATTGAAGTGACGAAAACCAACATTCACTACATGACCAAAAGTATGTGGACACCAGCTCGTTGAACATCTCATTCCAAAATCATGGGCATTAAAATGGAGTTGGTCCCCCCTTTGCTGCTATAACAGCCTCCACTGTTCTGGGAAGGCTCTGCGCAGGGCAGTCAAGTTCTTCCACACCGATCTCGACAAACCATTTCTGTATGGACCTCGCTTTGTGCACGGGGGCATTGTCATGCTGAAATAGGAAAGGGCCTTCCCCAAACTGTTGCCACAAAGTTGGAAGCACAGAATCGTCTAGAATGTCATTATATTCTGTAGCGTAAAAGATTTCCCTTCACTTGAACTAAGGGGCCTAGCCCGAACCATGAAAAACAGCCCCAGACCATTATTCCTCCTCCAACTTTACAGTTGGCACTATAGATTTGGGCAGGTAGTGTTCGCCTGTTTGCGCTAAACCCAGATTCGTCCGTCGGACTGCCAGATGGTGAAGTGCGATTCATCACTCCAGACAATGCATTTCCACTGCTCCAGAGTCCAATGTCGGCAAGCTTTATACCACTCCAGCCGACGCTTGGCATTGCGCATGGTGATCTTAGGCTTGTGTGCAGCTGCTCTTCCTATGGAAACCCATTTCATGAAGCTCCCGACGAACAGTTATTGTGCTGATGTGGCTTCCAGAGGCAGTTTGGAACTCGGTAGTGAGTGTTGCAACCGAGGACAGATTATTTTTATGCGCTACGCGCTTCAGCACTCAGCGGTCCCGTTCTGTGAGCTTGTGTGGCCTACCACTTCGCAGCTGAGCCGTTGTTGCTCCTAGAAGTTTCCACTTACAGTTGACCGGGACAGCTTTAGCAGGGCAGAAATTTGACGAACTGACTTGTTGGAAATGTGGCATCCTATGACGGTAAGGCCATTAAACTGCCAATGTTTGTCTATGGAGATCGCATGGCTGTGTGCTCGATTTTACACACCTGTCAGCAATGGGTGTGGCTGAAATAGAATCCACTAATTTGAATGGGTGTCCACATACTTTTGTATGTATAGTGTAGTTAACAGTCTAGGGCAGTGGAGGCTGCTGAGGGGAGGACGGCTCATAATAATGTATGGAACGGAGCAGATGGAATGGCATCAAACACATGGAAACCATGGAAACCATAGGAACCATGTGTTTGATGTATTTGATACCATTCCACTGATTCCGCTCCAGCCATTACCACAAGCCCGTCCTCCCCCAATTAAGGTACCACCAACCTCCTGTGGTCTACAGAGGTTTGGATGGCGATGAAAAACCAACAGAGTTTTGTACTTCAGGTTATATCTCGATTTCCTCCTCTCCCTTTGTCACCAATATCTTCTTAAGTCAGCTGCTGTCATGACAACGACCAGGAAGGGGGCTGTGAATGTGAGCCAGAGTTTGAGGCCCCAAAACACCCTGAAAAGCACTCTAATGGGGATTTATGTTACGTTATAGAGCGAGACCACGAAGACCAGGAGAACATGACCATTAAGTCACACATTATTGATACTCCAGATTATAGAAAGGCCAACATCTCAGACAGAAACCCCCTCTAAGGACCAGGTTATTGCCTTGTCTTGTACGCCCTACTGAATTTTTGTCTTTGAGAAAATCTCTAGGATGTAGTTAAGAACAACAAGATTTTTTGAGGGAGGAAATTCAAACACGCATTGTTCCTATTGAAACTAATTGGAAAGCCTTGCTATATAATCACGGTGTGGTATCAGCCATTACTGGTCCCCTCTGATACCATCAGATAAAATGAATCCCATTTATAAGAGCCCGCTGAATGTTAAATATATATTTTTTATCTGATTACAGAACGCTTAAAATGGACATGCTTTAGAGGGAGAGAGGGGAAAAATACATTTATCAACCTTTTTGTGCGAAATGGCTCCCTGTAAAGTGTGCTATTTGTCTTGATATAATCTTATCAAATCAACAGTGGGAACACGAACACAAAAGTAGAAGTAATGGCCCATTATCGGGGGTGAACAATCAGTGTCACGCTGCGATGGGGCGTGGGGGCTAGCGGCATCGCGGAAATGCTAACGACCTGATCCCCCGCCAGGTGTTCTATGTTTTTTTCTGAGAGGAAATAAATCAAGCCCTGAAGCTGGGTTGAAAGTTGTAAGGGATTTGGCTGCTTTTGATACAAGTGGAAAGGGTTTGATTTCTCCAGCGGTGATTGTGGGGGATTAGTGTGAGAGCCTACCTGTCACAGACTGACCAGAAATATACTAGATGTCGTTAAGCAGGTTTGGTTAGCCAACATGTTTTCTCTTTGCACGGATGGATTGCTCATGGACTTTGTTGGTTGGTGATACAATGTTATGATAATTTTTTTATTGGGATCCCCATTAGCTGTTGAAGAAGCAGCAGCTATTCTTCCTGGGGTCCACACAAAACATGACAAACACATGACAAAATACAAAACACACATGGGCTGGAACAGCAACACAAATTTAAACTAAGTACTCTACTACTAAAGAACAATAAGACTATACATTTTTTGAATAAGAATTGAGTCTCAAAGTGTTCATTGGAGGGGGGCTGAGTGAGAGAGGAGAGGCCGAGCCTTTATACTTCTCTCTCTCTGTCTTTCTCCATGTTCACCTCTCTCTCTCTGTTCTGGTGCTGTCCATTCTCCTACTGCGCAAAGCCTTTCTTCTGTCAGTTCCCCGTGAGGCGTGGGTGAGTTCAGCAGACTACCATTCATATCTCCCCTCACACACCCTCCCCCCGTCCCCACCCCCCTCTTCATCTGAATTATTTTATTTTAATTTTAAGGCTCCTTCTGAAAGGAAAGGAATCTTGCGTCACCTCAGAATACTCGGAACTCTGACCTTCCCCGTCACTCATGTTTCCGTGGTGATGGGATTGAACCTCACGGTCATCCATTAATTATCCCATTATCTCATGCTCCTACCATGTCCCTCTGATCTCCTCTCACTCAACGTGCTTTACATTAAAAAAGGCTGTTGGTGGAGGTGTAGGGACCATTGTGTAGAATCCTCCACGCATCCCAAATCCTCTGTCTAGCATCTGATGTTCATTAGCAACATACTGGAGAGATACTCCCTAACAAACTCTCTCAGTCACCCTCCTGTAAGCATCCAGTAGTCTTTAGAGTTTGCTTATAGTATCTGACCAGGGGTCAACTTTACCTTAGCTGTACGACACAGGTCGCTGGTGGCACCTTAATTGGGAAGGACGGGCACATATTAATGGCTGGAATGGAATTAATGGAATGGTATTGACAGATAAAACACATGGTTTTCTTGCGTTTGATACCATTCCATTAACTTAATTCCAGTCATTATTATGAGCCATCCTCCCTCACCAGCCTCCTGTGGTGTACGATATTCATAGATCCACTGCAACTCATCTGGCATCTGGCTGTCTTTACAGTAACAGTAGGCTACCATACTGTATTTACAGTAACAGTAGTCTACCATACCGTATTTACAGTAACAGTAGTCTACCATAATGTCTTTACAGTAACAGTAGTCTACCATACTGTCTTTACAGTAACAGTAGTCTACCATACTGTCTTTACAGTAACAGTAGTCTACCATACTGTCTTTACAGTAACAGTAGTCTACCATAATGTCTTTACAGTAACAGTAGTCTACCATACTGTCTTTACAGTAACAGTAGTCTACCATACCGTATTTACAGTAACAGTAGTCTACCATAATGTCTTTACAGTAACAGTAGTCTACCATAATGTCTTTACAGTAACAGTAGTCTACCATACTGTCTTTACAGTAACAGTAGTCTACCATACTGTCTTTACAGTAACAGTAGTCTACCATACTGTCTTTACAGTAACAGTAGTCTACCATGCTGTCTTTACAGTAACAGTAGGCTACCTTAGCTAACAGAGACTTGACTGCTGCTTTCCCTGGGGTCCTCTGTAGCTCAATTGGTAGAGCATGGCGCTTGTAACGCCAGGGTAGTGGGTTCGATCCCCGGGACCACCCATACGTAAACATGTATGCGCACATGACTGGAAGTTGCTTCGGATAAAAGCGTCTGCTAAATGGCATATTATATTATTCCCTGGTGGAATTGCTGACACAGTGGCTCACACACCGAGCAAACCGTTTCCAGCTGCCTCTGAGCAGACTGCAAAGCAGGCCACTGTCCATTGCAAACAACCTATTGTTGATTAGCCACGGTCCATTTCATACCACCTGTTGTTGATTAGCCACGCAGACTCAGGGAAGCCATGACAACAGCAGTTCTGCTGTCCCAGGGTAGCCTCGCTGCCTGCCTGCCTCGCTGCCTGCCTGCCTCGCTGCCTGCCTGCCTGCCTGCCTGCGGAGTCAGAATCCACTGAGATGGCACATTGTGCTCTGTCTGTGGCCCCGCTATCACTCCAACCTCCCCAGCTCCCAGATTATTCTGTCATAGAAGCTCACTATCAATGTTTCCTTTGGCCCCTGATGGCATCCTACCCTCTGGGACTGTTGGATCTCATTAGGTCTAGTCTGAAGGGGAATCCGGTTAGATCTTATTACCTGTAGTCTGAAGGGGAATCCGGTTAGATCTTATTACCTATAGTCTGAAGGGGAATCCGGTTAGATCTCATTAGCTGTAGTCTGAAGGGGAATCCGGTTAGATCTTATTACCTGTAGTCTGAAGGGGAATCCGGTTAGATCTTATTACCTGTAGTCTGAAGGGGAATCCGGTTAGATCTTATTACCTGTAGTCTGAAGGGGAATCCGGTTAGATCTTATTACCTGTAGTCTGAAGGGGAATCCGGTTAGATCTTATTACCTGTAGTCTGAAGGGGAATCCGGTTAGATCTTATTACCTGTAGTCTGAAGGGGAATCCGGTTAGATCTTATTACCTGTAGTCTGAAGGGGAATCCTGTTAGATCTTATTACCTGTAGTCTGAAGGGGAATCCTGTTAGACCTTATTACCTGTAGTCTGAAGGGGAATCCGGTTAGATCTTATTACCTGTAGTCTGAAGGGGAATCCGGTTAGATCTTACTACCTGTAGTCTGAAGGTGTATCTTACATCTTTGTAAACACGTGGGATTACTGATGCACAGTACACTTGTCAAATGTCATTTTTGTGCAGACATATAATTTAGTGGGTTTAAGTGAAGACCTATAATTGAGTGGCTTTTAGTGCATGGCCATTATGTAGTGGGTTTTACTGCATTTTTGGCAATATCCTGTATAATCAATTGTCTTGTTTTCTGATTGCATAAGATTTAGTTTATTTTTAATGGCATTTTCATAAAGTGGCATGTAAGCTATCACTCTTTTCAATGCTCCCTTTATTTTAAAAAGTACTTGTGACTTACAATTATGAAAGTTTCCAAAGAACCAAACAAACTGCACACAATAGATGACAGAGATGCTGAAATGGCACATTGCTCTGCGGCCCGGCTATCAAGGCAACCTCCCTCAGCTCTCCCCAGTCCTCACAGTCATTTCTTACAGATGGTCCGGCAAGCTGTTAGACTCTACAATGTGTAAACAGTGGAATCAGTCCCCTGCTGATTACGCCATGTGAATCAGTCCCCTGCTGACTACGCCATGTGAATCAGTCCCCTGCTGACTACGCCATGTCAAACAGTCCCCTGCTGACTACGCCATGTGAATCAGTTCCCTGCTGACTACACCATGTGAATCAGTCCCCTGCTGACTACGCCATGTGAAACAGTCCCCTGCTGACTACGCCATGTGAATCAGTCCCCTGCTGACTACACCATGTGAATCAGTCCCCTGCTGACTACACCATGTGAATTAGTCCCCTGCTGACTACGCCATGTGAATCAGTCCCCTGCTGACTACACCATGTGAATTAGTCCCCTGCTGACTACGCCATGTGAATCAGTCCCCAGCTGACTACACCATGTGAATCAGTCCCCTGCTGACTACGCCATGTGAATCAGTCCCCTGCTGACTACGCCATGTGAGAAATTAACCACAGCTAGTGGTGGAGCATCAATGACTCATTTTGTCTCGTACTCTAACTGGTCTGTTGTCTCAGATAAACAAGGCTATTGGGTATTCTGTGGGTCGCACCACAGCACGCACACTCAACTTACATCAAATACTGCAACTGTCTAGTTATATTTGATTCATGTGATTGATAAGAAATCACAATCTTTGTACATAACGATGATGTGTGAATAATCAAATAAGTGACATATTTAACATGAAAGTCGTGTCTCTTGGAAAGCTGTGTTATATGCTAGAGAAGTGTATTTCCCCCACTGTACAATTCTCTCCCCCCTCCTCATTTCTTGGGTTGACTAATTTCTCCCCTTCAATCTATGGATGAGTTTCTCTCCTCCTAATTTTTTCTCTGTACTTTAGTCGCTGTGGGGAAGCACACCTCGGGGGAGAACTGTGGACACAGTTTCTTTGAAAATGATGTTATTTGGAGGTCTAGAGGTGGCATCTGCAAAGCAGGCTCTATCAAAATCCCATCTCTTCTCTCTACCTCCCCAGTCTGATGCATCACCACACGGAGACACATTTGATATTGCTCGGCTGTACCCTCCCCTCCAATCTACCTCCCTCCTCCCTCCTCCTCCTCCTCTTCCCTCCACTCCAATATACCTCCCTCACCCCTCCTCTTTGCTCCCCTCTCTCGCTCGCAGAGCGGTATCTTCATTCCCCATCACTCTGAGCCTTACTCCCTCTGTAGTCACAGAATGACAACAGGAAAGGAGGGAATAAAGAGGAGAGGAGAGGAGAGGAGAGGAGAGGAGAGGAGAGGAGAGGAGAGGAGAGGAGAGGAGAGGAGAGGAGAGGAGAGGAGAGGAGAGGAGAGGAGAGGAGAGGAGAGGAGAGGAGAGGAGAGGAGAGGAGAGGAGAGGAGAGGAGAGGAGAGGAGAGGAGAGGAGAGGAATAACTACGGGGAAGAGACAGACATGTTGTTACACAACAATCAGTACATAACTGCCATGTGTAATCATCAGGGCCTGAATGATGGTTCCTCTGCTGTTTATTCATAGTGATATCAACCCACCTACAGGACTGGATGGTTCCTCTGCTGTTTACAGGGAGCTAACGTTCTGGGAGAAATTGAAGGTAATAATACCGTACTGTGGGGTACAGGGAGCAAATGTTTTGATTTGGCATCCCTTTATGGTTCACCACTCAGTTTCCCTGTGATTTCTGCTCGGTTTATATCTAACCAATTGGCCTAATTTCCATGCATCAGTCTTAATGTCATCGTGCTAACCGCTGATACATTCAAAATGGATGGCTTTGTGAAGGTTAGGGGAAGATGGAGGCTTGTCGCTCTGTCTTCACTTTAAACTCCCACTCCCAATATGTCTTTTGTCTAAGGAGAACTGGAATCCAATTGCTCAGCTGATAGATGTCAAATCCCTCAACTCTCAGAATACCTGTGCTCTTCTCTCAACATCATCCCATGGGGGGGGGGGGGGGGGGGGAGACTGTATGACATCAGGGATTGTGTGGGTGTGCACATTGCAACCAGTGTGAGGAGGGCCGATCCACCACACTCAGTATTGGGGTGTTTGAGTTCGAGGAAAGGAGAAGGTTTCTTAGGATGTGCTGAGGAAACGGGAGGGCTCTGGAAAAGTCATAACCCCCCATTCACACAGTTGAAGTCGGAAGTTTACATATACTTAGGTTGGTGTAATTAAAACTCGTTTTTCAACCACTCCACATATTTCTCGTTAACAAACTATAGTTTTGGCAAGTCGGTTAGGACATCTACTTCGTGCATGACACAAGTCATTATTCCAACAATTGTTTACAGGCAGATTATTTCACATGCCTCCCCTTTGTTTCAGCCTTTCCCTGCTGAGTTGTTTGATCTCACTACCTGTTGCCTGCAGGACCTTCATAGACACAGTTATGACTACTGATATTTTTTATGACTATATTTTTTGTCATTTCTGATTTCTGATTTTCTTTGTCATTTTTTTTTTGTTGTTGCAGTTTTCTGTAATTACCGTAGGTACGCAACGATCCAGCTTTCTGATTGCACGACAGTTAGGGTATTTTGAATTACCTTTTCGCGGTGCACTCTGAAGCAGAACAACATCAATCATTCTCTCTTCAATGGTCCCTGTTTCACAAAGGACATGCTGTTAGAACCAGATATACTATTTACCATTGGGATGAAAGTGATGTCGAGACGTACTGTAGGTAAACACGTAGGGACTTCAACAGAGAAGCAAACCATGGTGGTTTTATTGGAATCGAAGGCCAGGTTTTTATCAGTTGTTGTACTGGGCGATGATAAGTGCTGCTACCAGCTCTCACAGTCTCACGTCAGAATTAGATGTTCATCCATGTTTCTCAAACGTTACATTTTTGAAGTTATTCGAAATGTCAAATTTCACAGTGTTTAAGGTTAAGTTTAGGCATTAACTCTGAATTCTTAAGGTTAGGGTTAAGTTCAGGCATTAACTCCACATTCTTAAGGTTGGTCATTAACTCTGAATGGTTAAGGTAAGGGTTAAGATTTGGGATAGGCTTAAAACAAAAAATATCAATAACACTTTCTATCGCTCGATTCAAACTTGCAACCTTGGAATCAGAGGTAGACGCATACGCCATCCGCCATCCCCTTCCAGAACACCCGAGCAAAACTGAAACCTAATTGGCCGCTTTAAACGTCATCTCCCGACGTCCTCAGACATGAACGGACGTCGAATACTGACTTGTGTCACGGGTGATCTGGCTGGGGTTGTCAGCTTGCCTATTGTCCTCCACTGTGCAACAATTCTTAGAAAGCCATTAACCAGTCTTTGCATCAGTTCATGGAAATTCTAATTGCAAATTTCAGAGAGCTGTCTCCCATCTGAATGCCTGTCAGGTTTCTATGACGATCCCCATTAGCAGTTTTAAAGCCACATTACTTAATTACAGATGCACACGTCTTCACTTTGAAAATAAAATGTATTTTATGAAGCTGTTAGTGGTTCAGGCCATTTTCTCCATCTTGAAACCTTCCGCCACATTATTCATTTATGCACGTACCTGGAACGCATTATAGAGAAAATACATCAGGCTCATCAGTATACACAAAGGAAGGCACTTTTCTGCTTTTTAATTGTCTTAAAAGCTTCAGCATCGTGTCTAGTTCAGTGATTGAATGCTAAAACAACTTGCTGTCATTCAGCCAAAGTATGCTTACACTAATTGAAAAAAAAGTTAGTTGAAACTTCAATTAAAGAAAATAAACTTGTGATGACATAGTCTCATTTGTTTTCTCTTGTAACTTAAAGTGGATCTTCAAAATATTTATTGCCATCGTATGAGACTTCTTCCAATTTCTCAGCAATCCCCCTCTCTGATTCCGATAAGCAGTGACTATGATGTCAGGAGTCACAGTCACTCTAAGCTTAATTATCGATAATGCACTTTACAATACACTTTGCGTAACTCGGACTGGCGTTATCTAGCGAACTCTCTTATCTAAGCATGATGAAGGGTTTCACGGACCTTACTCACTCAGTCAGTGAACTGTATTATATCATTACAATAGAAGACATCTCCAAACCCATTCTTGGACAGTTTATTAGAATACAGTCACATAGTCAGATGATTCAGCAATAGTGTCCGACATCCGTTTATTATACCGTTCGAGTAGAAAAGCGTAAATATCCGTATTCTTGGTTTTCAGCAATCTGTCATGGAGCATATTCTCCTAGAAACGGACTTCCTCCTAACAAGCCTATTAGATGAGAGAAGATTAGTCTGTAAGGAGCGGCCTGTCATTGGGTACAGTGTCTCACCCCAGTTATTTCACACGCACACGCACACACACACACACACACACACACACACGTAGGCCCTATTCGCTCGGGTCTAGTTACTTTAGAATGTCAGTAATGTAATTACCCCAGCATGTCAGTTTTTTCCAGTGGACGATTCGGACAGGATTAGTTTTACCAAACTGCCCAGTAATTAATTCCCCCCCCCCCCCCCCCCCTCATTAACCGTTATGACGGAAGCCTGGAGGCTCTTCTAGGCGTGAAGATATTTCAGATGTTTAGGGATCACCTAATATTGGCCTAATGGCCTTCAGTTCAGAGAAAGTCAAAATAATAATGATCTATTAATAAGAACCATGAACTGGAACCTATGCAGACATGTCATTAACTCACGCATTCAGCAAAGTATCATTTCACTTTGTCTTTTTAAAAGAGAAGTATGGCTCTAGAAAAGTTGATATAGGACAAAACAGATCATTTATCTATAGGCTACCTGCATAGCACTTTGTTTTAACTGTCAATTTGTTCCCATGTTCTTACCCAAACTGGATGCATCACCTGTTAAACTCTAAAATCCCTCAAAACACAGAGATGACGATTCACATGGGATAAGTATTATCAGAGGACCTGGGAGTTTGCCGAAAAACACTTGGTTTTTAGGGCTGGGATAATAACCTTCTTGCCAAGTAAAAATTACTGACGTGGCAGATTCAGACGGGACTAAAATGTTGAACGTGGTGATTTGTGCTCGTGTACATAATTACATTACCTGAGCTCCCCCAGTAAAACGTATCCCGTCTGAATAGGGCTTTAAGTGTTGTCTTAGGGTCATGCTGTGTTGTCTTAGGGCCGTGCTGTGTTGTCTTAGGGTCGTGCTGTGTTGTCTTAGGGTCATGCTGTGTTGTCTTAGGGCCGTGCTGTGTTGTCTTAGGGCCGTGCTGTGTTGTCTTAGGGCCGTGCTGTGCTGTCTTAGGGCCGTGCTGTGTTGTCTTAGGGCCGTGCTGTGTTGTCTTAGGGCAGTGCTGTGTTGTCTTAGGGTCGTGCTGTGTTGTCTTAGGGTCGTGCTGTGTTGTCTTAGGGCCATGCTGTGTTGTCTTAGGGCAGTGTTGTGTTGTCTTAATGGGATAGAGGCAACAGCCTTTTTAGTATTATTTTATGAACTGTCTATCTATCTATCTATCTATCTATCTATCTATCTATCTATCTATCTATCTATCTATCTATCTATCTATCTATCTATCTATCTATCTATCTATCTATCTATCTATCTATCTATCTATCTATCTATCTATCTATCTATCTATCTATCTATCTATCTATCTATCTATCTATCTATCTATCTATCTATCTA
Organism: Coregonus lavaretus; assembly: GCF_964263955.1. Taxonomy (NCBI): domain Eukaryota; kingdom Metazoa; phylum Chordata; class Actinopteri; order Salmoniformes; family Salmonidae; genus Coregonus; species Coregonus lavaretus. The sequence continues at coordinate 38,153 of NW_028165549.1, read as the reverse complement.
TCTATCTATCTATCTATCTATCTATCTATCTATCTATCTATCTATCTATCTATCTATCTATCTATCTATCTATCTATCTATCTATCTATCTATCTATCTATCTATCTATCTATCATCTATCTATCTATCTATCTATCTATCTATCTATCTATCTATCTATCTATCTATCTATCTATCTATCTATCTATCTATCTATCTATCTATCTATCTATCTATCTATCTATCTATCTATCTATCTATCTATCTATCTATCTATCTATCTATCTATCTATCTATCTATCTATCTATCTATCTATCTATCTATCTATCTATCTATATATCTACACACACACACACACACACACACACACACACACACACACACACACACACACACACACACACACACGCACACACAAAGTGCATATTTTCACATAAGCAAGCTATACTGTACATACGTTCACACAAACGCACATAAAAGTCATGCCAATAAATTGTCTCTCTCAAAAATGACTATTTATCTTCTCTAAAGCGACAGAAACTGAGTCTGTCTGTTTCTTTTCGGAGGAGTATGGCTGGATTTCAAAAGACGTCCTCCTGCGGTCTTCTCTTCAATAATACATGTGAACTGGAGAATTAATGAGTCAAAGTCTATACAGCTAATTCCTTTTGGAGGGAGATATATTTAACTTGTACAGGTCGCAGTATTTCCCATGGAGGCGGTTTAAAACATGACTGGAGAGCAATGGGGGAGAGACGTCTGCTGCCGCTAACAAAAATGAATGGTGTTTGGCTCCTGTGCTTCGCGGTGTATTCATTTGGCCATGTACATCACACATCACAGTTCACTGCTATCATAGTTTCTGGCGGGTGTGTGTGCTTGTGTGTATGCCTGTGTGTGCGAGTGTGTGTGCTTGTGTGTATGTCTGTGTGTGTGTGTGTGTGTGTGTGTGTGTGCATAAGGAAAGTAACAAAGAATATCTCTTCAACGTACACTGTAGTAATCGTAATTTTGGTTTCTTTACATGAACACAGAACAACACAGACAAAGCAAACACTCAGAACAACTACAGAATAACAACAGAACAAACACCAATAATCAACTCCATAATATAAATATTTGAATCATCTCCATCTGGTCTAAACCTTTCAGCTCATGCTCTCTCTCTCTCTCTCTCTCTCTCTCTCTCTCTCTCTCTCTCTCTCTCTCTCTCTCTCTCTCTCTCTCTCTCTCTCTCTCTCTCTCTCTCTCTCTCTCTCTCTCTCGTATTCCTCCTCAGCTGGGACCACCTATATCTTCGGGAAAGGAGGAGGCCTCATCACGTTCAAGTGGCCAGCCAACGAGAGGCCCAGCACACGTTCAGACAGGCTGACCGTAGGGTTCAGTACCTCCCTGAAGGACGGCATCCTGGTCCGGATAGACAGCGCTCCGGGTCTGGGAGACTATCTCATGCTCCACATCGTAAGTTCAACTGTTCTCTTTAGTTTCTTCCTGTTCTTTCTATATCACTTTTTTTTATCTGTTGTTCTTTCTCTCGTTCTGTGCGCCTCCTCTTTCTCTTTCCTCCTCTTTCTCTGTCCTCCTCTTTCTCTGTCCTCATCTTTCTCTGTCCTCCTCTCTCTCTTGTCCTCCTCTCTCTCTGTCCTCCTCTTTTTCATGCTCCTCCTCTTTCTCTTTCCTCCTCTTTCTCTGTCCTCCTCTTTCTCTGTCCTCCTCTTTCTATGTCCTCCTCTTCTCTGTCCTCCTCTCTCTCTGTCCTCCTCTCTCTCTGTCCTCCTCTTTCTCATGCTCCTCCTCTTTCTCTTTCCTCCTCTTTCTCTGTCCTCCTCTTTCTCTGTCCTCCTCTTTCTTTGTCATCCTCTTTCTCTGACCTCCTCTCTCTCTGTCCTCCTCTCTCTCTGTCCTCTCTCTCTGTCCTCCTCTTTCTCATGCTCCTCCTCTTTCTCTTTCCTCCTCTTTCTCTGTCCTCCTCTTTCTCTATCCTCCTCTTTCTCTGTCCTCCCCTTCTCTGTCCTCCTATTTCTCTGTCCTCCTCTCTCTCTGTCCTCCTCTCTCTCTGTCCTCCTCTTTCTCATGCTCCCCCTCTTTCTATTTCCTCCTCTCTCTCTGTCCTCCTCTCTCTCTGTCCTCTCTAGGTATAGTTTTAGGGTTAGGGGATTGGGGTTAAGGTTTAGGGTTAAGGTTAAGGTTAGGGTTATGGTTAAGGTTAGGGTTAGGGTTAGATGTAGGGTTAGGGGTTATGGAAATAGGATTTTGGATGGGAATCAATTATTTGGTCCCCATAATGATAGCAATACAAAACTGTATGTGTGTGTGTGCGTGTATTAATTTTGCTATTTTGCACATACACCTACAGTGCATTCTGAAAGTATTCAGACCCCTTCACTTTTTCCACATTTTGTTACATTACATACTTATTATAAAATTGATTCAATTGTTTTTTTTCCCCCTCATCAATCTACACACTATACCCCATAATGACAAAACAACGTTTTTAGAAATTTTTGCAAATGTAATATAAATAAATACCGGAAATATGACATTTACATAAGTATTTAGACCCTTTACTCAGTACTTTTTTAAATCATCTTTGGTAGCGATAACAGCCTCGAGTCTTCTTGGGTATGATGCTACAAGCTTGGCACACATGTATTTGGGGAGTTTCTCCCATTCTTCTGCACAGATCCTCTCAAGTTCTGTAAGGTTGGATCGGGAGCGTTGCTGCACAGCTATTTTAAGGTCTCTCCAGAGGTGGTAGATCGGCCAGCTTTAGGAAGAGTCTTGGTGGTTCCAAACTTCTTCCATTTAAGAATGATGGAGGCCACTGTGTTCTTGGGGACTTTCAACTCTACAGACATTTGTTGGTACCCTTCCCCAGATCTGTGCCTCGACACAATCCTGTCTCTGAGCTTTACGGACAATTCCTTCGACCTCATGGCTTGGTTTTTGCTCTGACATGCACTGTCAACTGTGGGACCTTATATAGACAGGTGTGTGCCTTTCCAAATCATGTCCAATCAATTGAATTGACCACAGGTGGACTCCAATCAAGTTGAAGAAACATCTCAAGGATGATCGATGGAAACAGGATGCACCTGAGCTCAATTTCGAGTCTCATAGCAAAGGGTCTGAATACTTATGTAAATAAGGCATTTCTGTTTTTATTTTAATACATTTGCAAAAATTTTAAAAATCTTTTTCACTTTGTCATTATGGGGTATTGTGTGTAGATTGATGAGGGAAAAACTAATTTAATCCATTTTAGAATAAGGCTGTAACGTAACAAAATGTGGAAAAGGTTAAGTGGTCTGAATACTTTCAGAATGAACTGTATATGCTAAATACACACACACACACACACACACACACACACATACATACCTAGTTACACATCTACACACACTCGCACACACACAGGCTCACACATACTCACACATTCTCTCTACTTTGTCTCGCCCTATGAATAATTAAGCTGTGAATTTCCATAGAGTTGTCAGTGGAATCCCTGAGAGATTGTATTGTTTTATTCTTTGTAGCTTTGGCCCTCAGATATACTCATCAAGTGTCAGAATCCATCGTGCTGACTTTCTGCATTTCTGCCTTTCTGTGGAGTGCTGTGTACTGTATAGTTGGGTTGTCTGTTAGAGAGCTTCCCTAAGGGTATTTACATCTCTCTCTCTCTCTCTCTCTCTCTCTCTCTCTCTCTCTCTCTCTCTCTCTCTCTCTCTCTCTCTCTCTCTCTCTCTCTCTCTCTCTCTTCTCTCTCTCTCTCTCTCTCCCTCTCTCCCTCTCTCTCTCTCTCTCTCTCTCTCTCTCTCTCTCTCTCTCTCTCTCTCTCTCTCTCTCTCTCTCTCTCTCTCTCTCTCTCTCTCTCTCTCTCTCTCTCTCTCTATTGAATGGGCTTTATTGGCATGGGAAACTTATGTTGACATTGCCAAAGCAAGTGAAATAGATAATAAACAAAAGTGAAATAAACAAGAAAAAATTAACAGCAAACATTACACTCACAAAAGTTCCAAAAGAATAAAGACATTTCAAATGTCATACTATGTCTATATACACTGTTATATACAGTAGTGTCGCCGAAGAAGATGGCAGCCGTTTCAAAGCCCTCTAACCAATTGTAATATTATGTGTGTTTTTTTCGCGTTATTTGTAATTTATTCTGTACATAATGTTTCTGCCACCGTCTCCTATGACCAAAAATAGCTTCTGGATATCAGGACAGCGATTATTCACCTCATATTGGACAAAGATTGTTTCTTCAACGAGTCGTATGCGAAGGATATCCTACAGACAACTGACAAGGCCCAAATCCCCGTAATTCGCAAGAGAAAGAGACGGAGATATCAAGTGTTTTCACTGACATTTTCAACATATCCTTGACTGAGTCTGTAATACCAACATGTTTCAAGCAGACCACCATAGTCCCCGTGCCCAAGGACACTAAGATAACCTGCCTAAATGACTACTGACCATAACTCTATCCTCCTGATTCCTGCTTATAAGCAAAAACTAAAGCAGGAAGCACCAGTGACTCAGTTAATAAAAAAGTGGTCAGATGACGCAGATGCTAAGCTACAGGACTATTTTGCGAGCACAGACTGGAACATGTTCCGGGATTCTTCAGATAGCATTGAGGAGTACACCACATCAGTCACTGGCTTCATCAATAAGTGCATCGATGATGTCGTCCCCACAGTGACCGTACGTACATACCCCAACCAGAAGCCATGGATTACAGGAAACATCCGCACTGAGCTAAAGGGTAGAGCTGCCGCTTTCAAGGAGCGGGACTCTAACCCGGACGCTTATAAGAAATCCCGCTATACCCTCCGACGAACCATCAAACAGGCAAAGAGTCAATACAGGACTAAGATTGAATCGTACTACACCGGCTCTGACGCTTGTCGGATGTGGCAGGGCTTGAAAACTATTAAAGACTACAAAGGGAAGCACAGCCGCAAGCTGCCCAGTGACACAAGACTTCCAGACGAGCTAAACCACTTCTATGCTCGCTTCGAGGCAAGCAACACTGAAGCATGTATGAGAGACCAAGCTGTTCCGGATGACTATGTGATCACGCTCTCCGTAGCCGATGTGAGTAAGACTTTTAAGCAGGTCAACATTCACAAGGCCGCAGGGCCAGACGGATTACCAGGACGTGTACTCCGAGCATGTGCTGACCAACTGGCAAGTGTCTTCACTGACATTTTCAACATGTCCCTGACTGAGTCTGTAATACCAACATGTTTCAAACAGACCACCATAGTCCCCGTGCCCAAGGACACTAAGATAACCTGCCTAAATGACTACGTCTGTAGCCATGAAGTGCTTTGAAAGGCTGGTCATGGCTCACATCAACACCATTATCCCAGAAACCCTAGACCCACTCCAATTTGCATACCACCCCAACAGATCCACAGATGATGCAATCTCTATTGCACTCCACACTGCCCTTTCCCACCTGGACAAGAGGAACACCTACATGAGAATGCTATTCATTGACTACAGCTCAGCATTCAACACCATAGTGCCCTCAAAGCTCATCACTAAGCTAAGGATCCTGGGACTAAACACCTCCCTCTGCAACTGGATCCTGGACTTCCTGACGGGCCGCCCCCAGGTGGTAAGGGTAGGTAACAACACATCTGCCACACTGATCCTCAACACAGGGGCCCCTCAGGGGTGCGTGCTCAGTCCCCTACTGTACTCCCTGTTCACCCATGACTGCACGGCCAGGCACGACTCCAACACCATCATTAAGTTTGCCAACGACACAACAGTGGTAGGCCTGATCACAGACAACGATGAGACCTGGCCGTGTGGTGCCAGGATAACAACCTCTCCCTCAACGTGACCAAGACAAAGGAGATGATTGTGGACTACATGAAAAAAAAGAGGACTGAGCACGCCCCCATTCTCATCGACGGGGCGGTAGTGGAACAGGTTGAGAGCTAGTGTCCACATCACCAACGAACTATCATGGTCCAAACACACCAAGACAGTCATGAAGAGGGCACGAAAAAGCCTATTGCCCCTCAGGAGACTGAAAATATTTGGCATGGGTCCTCAGATCCTCAAGAAATTCTACAGCTGCACCATCAAGAGCATCCTGACTGGTTGCATCACCGCCTGGTATGGCAACTGCTTGGCCTCCGACCGCAAGGCACTACAGAGGGTGGTGTATATGGCCCAGAACATCACTGGGGCCAAGCTTCCTACCATCCAGGACCTCTATACCAGGCGGTGTCAGAGGAAGGCCCTCAAAATTGTCAAAGACTCCAGCCACCCTAGTCATAGACTGTTCTCTCTGCTACCGCACGGCAAGCGGTAGCGGAGTGCCAAGTCTAGGTCCAAAAGACTTCTCAACAGCTTCTACCCCCAAGCCATAAGACTCCTGAACAGCTAATCATGGCTACCCGGACTATTTGCACTGCCCCCCACCCCCACCCCATCTTTTTACGCTGCTGCTACTCTGTTAATTATTTATGCATAGTCACTTTAACTCTACCCACATGTACATATTACTTCAACTACCTCAACTAGCCGGTGCCCCCGCACATTGACTCTGCACCGGTACCCCCCTGTATATATAGCCTCCCTACTGTTATTTTATTTTACTTCTGCTCTTTTTTTCTCAACACTTTTTTGTTGTTGTTTTGTTTTACTTTTTTTATTAGAAATAAATGCATTGTTGGTTAAGGGCTGTAAGTAAGCATTTCACTGTAATGTCTGCACCTGTTGTATTCGGCTCATGTGGCCAATCAAATTTGATTTGATTTGATTTAGTGGAGCAGGTTGAGAGCTTCAAGTTCCTTGGTGTCCACATCACCAACAAACTATCATGGTCCAAACACACCAAGACGGTTGTGAAGAGGGCACGACAGAGCCTATTCCCCCTCAGGAGACTGAAAAGATTTGGCATGGGTCCTCAGATACTCAAAAAGTTCTACAGCTGCACCATCGAGAGCATCCTGACTGGTTGCATCATCGCCTGGTATGGCAACTGCTCGGACTCCGACCGCAAGGCACTACAGAGGGTAGTGCGTACGGCCCAGAACATCACTGGGGTAAAGCTTCCTGCCACCCAGGACCTCTACACCAGGCAGTGTCAGAGGAAGGCCTTAAAAATTATCAAAGACTCCAGCCACCCTAGTCATAGACTGTTCTCTCTGCTACCGCACGGCAAGCGGTACCGGAGTGCCAAGTCTAGGTCTAAAAAGGCTTCTCAACAGCTTCTACCCCCAAGCCATAAGACACCTGAACAGCTAATCATGGCCACCCGGACTATTTGCATTGCCCCCCCACCCCAACCCCCTCTTTTACGCTGCTGCTACTCTGTTTATTATTTATGCATAGTCACTTTAACTCTACCCACATGTACATATTACCTCAATTACCTCGACTAATCGGTGCCCCCGCACATTGACTCTGTACCGGTAACCCCTGTATATAACCTCCCTACTGTTATTTTATTTTACTGCTGCTCTTTAAATATTTGCTATTAAAAAAAAATTATTCAACTGCATTGTTGGTTATGGGCTTATAAGTAAGCATTTCACTGTAATGTCTACACCTGTTGTATTCGGCGCATGTGCAAATCACATTTTATTTTATTTTATTTGATAATGATGTGCAAATAGTTAAAGTACAAAATGGAAAATAATTAAACATAAATATGGGTTGTATTTACAATGGTGTTTGTTCTTCACTGGTCGCCCTTTTCTTGTGGCAACAGGTCACAAATCTTGCTGCTGTGATTGCACACTGTGGAATTTCACCAGGTATTTTGCCACTGTGTACTCTCTGTTTAGGGCAAAATAGCATTCTACTTTGCTCTGTTTTTTGGTAAATTCTTTCCAATGTGTCAACTAATTATGTTTTTGTTTTCTCATGATTTGGTTGGGTGTAACTGTGTTGCTGTCCTGGGGCTCTGTGGGGTTTGTTTGTGTTTGTGAACAGCTTGCTGCTTAGGGGACTGTTCTCCAGGTTCATCTCTCTGGAGGTGATGGCTTTGTTATGGACGGTTTGGGAATCGCTTCCTTTTAGGTGGTTGTAGAATATAATGGCTCTTTTCTGGATTTTGATAATTGTCTCTCAGATCGTTCACAGCTTTGTGGAAGTTACCTGTGGCGCTGATGTTCAGGCCGAGGTATGTATTGTTTTTGTGTGCTCTAGGGCAATGGTGTCTAGATGGAATTTGTATTTGTGGTCCTGGCAACTGGACCTTTTTTGGAACACTGTTATTTTTGTCTTACTGAGATTTACTGTCAGGGCCCAGGTCTGACAGAATCTGTGCAGAAGATCTAGGTGCTGCCGTAGGCCCTCCTTGGTTGGGGACAGACGCACCAGATCATCAGCAAACAGTAGACATTTGACTTCAGATTCTAGTAGGGTTAGGCCGGGTGCTGCAGACTGTTCTAGTGCCCTCGCCAATTTGTTGATATATGTGTTGAAGAGGGTGGGGTTTAAGCTGCATCCATGTCTCACCCAATGGCCCTGTGGAAAGAAATGTGTATGTTGTTTGCCAATTTTAACCGCTCACTTGTTGTTTGTGTACATGGATTTTATAATGTCGTATGTTTTTCCCCAAACACCACTTTCCATCAATTTGTATGGCATATCCTCATTCCAAATTGAGTCAAAGGCTTTTTTGAAATCAACAAAGCGTGAGAAGACTTTGCCTTTGTTTTGGTTTGTTTGTTTATCAATTAGGGTGTGCAGGGTGAATACGTGGTCTGTCATATGGTGATTTGGTGAAAAAACAATTTGATATTTGCTCAGCACATTCTTTTCACTGAGGAAATGTACGAGTCTGCTGTTAATGATAATGCAGAGGATTTTCCCAACGTTGCTGTCGACGCATATCCCACAGTAGTTAATGGGGTCAAATTTTGTGGATTGGGGTGATCAGTCATTGGTTCCAAATATTGGGGAAGATGCCAGAGCTAAATATGATGTTAAAAAGTTTAAGTATAGCCAATTGGATTTTGTGGTCTGTATATTGTATCATTTCATTGAGGATACCATCAACACCACAGGCTGGAGGCTTTGTATTTTGTTCTGTAGTTCATTCAATGTAATTGGAGAATCCAGTGGGTTCTGGTAGTCTTTAATAGTTGATTCTAAGATTTGTATTTGGTCATGTGTATGTTTTTGCCATTTGTTTCTTTTATATAGGGTGCTCTCTCTCTCTCTCTCTCTCTCTCTCTCTCTCTCTCTCTCTCTCTCTCTCTCTCTCTCTCTCTCTCTCTCTCTCTCTCTCTCTCTCTCTCTCTCTCTCTCTCTCTCTCTCTCTCTCTCTCTCTCTCTCTCAAACATGACATCATAGCCAGTAACACTACTCATTTGTGTTCTATGTATTTCTTAATAAGAAACTATTAATGAATATATTAATACATTACTCCTAACTGTTAAAGAATTGCACTGATTGATTTGAATAGAAATAGCTGTGTTGCTCTAACTAATTGGTCATTGCATCTAGAAAGCGGTTCAATTGGTCTAATGCATTGTGCATTTTCCCTCTCTGTTCAAAGTGCTTTTATCAATGCTGGTGAATTAATATGTTCCAACTAATTTGATTTATTCATAAATTAGTGGCCTTGTCCTGTATGGCTGGCTGCCTCCATGCCTCCACTCACTGTAAGGGGATGGATGGAGCAGAGAAGTCCTCTATCGTTTCTCTCTCTCTCTCTCTCTCTCTCTCTCTCTCTCTCTCTCTCTCTCTCTCTCCTCTCTCTCTCTCTCTCTCTCTCTCTCTCTCTCTCTCTCACTCTCTCACTCTCTCACTCTCTCTCTCAACACACACACACAACATTTCTCTATCGCTTTATCTCTCTATCACTCTCTCTTTCGCTCTGTCTCTCTCTCTCTCTTTCCTGTCCATCTATCCACTGGTTTTATTGGGGCTATTGAGTCTGTTTCCTCAGGCCTTAACGAGTGGTCAAAGCAACACCTGACCTCCATACATGCCCTCCCTCTTCGCCCCACCGCACCCCAAATTGGAACCTCTTTCCTGGGGAAGGGCGGATGAACACTGCCCCTGCTAAATCAGCTAAAATTTGGAGCACAAACCTGCAGTTAGGGGAATTAAGGCACTCATTTATCATTATAGGGGTTGATTCAAGATTGGCTTTGTTTATATGGGGGAAACTACATTGAACAAAAGTAAAATAGCTTATTAGCAACATATTGTTGAAGTGACAAAGACATGCACAAAAAGGGCTCTAAAAGGGTTCTTCGGCTGCCCCCATAGTTAAGAACCCTTTTAGGCTCCATGTAGTAGCCTCTGTAGAAAGGGTTCTACACTTGATCTCCATCATAACCTAATGAGCACAACAGTGTTAACAGTCATTTTTAATTGCTTTCACACACAATGCAAACGCTAAGCACATTTTTGCAAAACAGTAAACACAACTCTCTACAAAAGACGCAAAACTCAGTTGAGTGAATCATGACAAACAAAATCTAAACATTTGGTCACAGCTGATACAAATTACTCCCATGGATGTGAACCTCTTCTGGACATGTGCAAAACTTATTTTCACAATTGTTCAATCAGTTCAACATAAAAGAGGTCACCTCTGAGTTGCTGTTTGCAAGAATAGACCAAGTAATAGGCCGAGGGCAAGGACAAAGGTAAGGTAGTGGGGCCCATAGAGGAAGATAGTTCAGCTCTCAGTTAAAATGGAAAAAGGTCAAATAAAGCCTTTTGTTTCTGGATATTCATGCTCTTGAGTGACATTCTTTCTAAATTGGTAATCTTTGGTAAAAATAAATTGAAGAAAAAAGAATACAGCCCATGCTGTGATAATATGTTTACTTGCCTTTTATAGTGCATACTATAATTATAGTATCAACAAACGGCCCAGACATATAAAAGAGGGTTAACCATGGTAGGGTATATTGATAGTTGAAGTTAGTATTTATTGGGCTATTGTGTAACGATTAATTGAAATAACTTTTCATTAGATAAGTTGTATGTTTTGATGGAGGTGGTTGATTTTGTATCATGTATTTAATGTTTTGAGAGTCTTAATGCATTTTGCTAAATTAAATGCGTCATTTTGGCCAACGTGTTTCTGTTTGGTGCTGCGGGTTAATTGTTTTGAAAAAGTTAATTCTGTTTGGACAAATGTGCTCAAGCAATCGAGAAAAACTGTAATCATTAGTTGTTTAAACTACAGTATATATCAAAAACATTTATTTTAATGGTTTGGTCTTTAAACAAGGTGACATGATTCTATATCATGATATTTGTCATGTTTTATTCTGGAACATATGCAGCAGACTGGAATCTACTCCTCTACAGCCCTGACATGCTGACTTTGGTTAGAAGAGAGAATGGAGAGAGCAGCAAGAGGAGGGAGAGAGAGATGGAGAGGAGGGAGAGAGAGATGGAAAGGAGGGAGAGAGAGATGGAAAGGAGGGAGAGAGAGATGGAGAGGAGGGAGAGAGAGATGGAGAGGAGGGAGTGAGAGATGGAGAAGAGGGAGAGGAGGGAGGGTGAGATGGAGAGGAGGGAGAGAGAGATGTAGAGGAGGGAGAGAGAGATGGAGAGGAGGGAGAGGAGGGAGGGAGAGATGGAGAGGAGGGAGAGAGAGATGGAGAGGAGGGAGAGAGAGATGGAGAGGAGGGAGAGAGAGATGGAGAGGAGGGAGTGAGAGATGGAGAGGAGGGAAAGAGAGATGGAGGGGAGGGAGAGAGAGATGGAGAGGAGGGAGAGAGAGATGGAGAGGAGGGAGAGAGAGATGGAGAGGAGGGAAAGAGAGATGGAGAGGAGGGAGAGAGAGATGGAGAGGAGGGAGAGAGAGATGGAGAGGAGGGAGAGAGAGATGGAGAGGAGGGAGGGAGAGATGGAGAGGAGGGAGAGAGAGATGGAGAGGAGGGAGAGGAGGGAGGAAGAGATGGAGAGGAGGGAGAGGAGGGAGTGAGAGATGGAGAGGAGGGAGTGAGAGATGGAGAGGAGGGAGAGAGAGATGGAGAGGAGGGAGAGGAGGGAGGGAGAGATGGAGAGGAGGGAGAGGAGGGAGGGAGAGATGGAGAGGAGGGAGAGAGAGATGGAGAGGAGGGAAAGAGAGATGGAGAGGAGTGAGAGAGAGATTGAGAGGAGGGAGTGAGAGGTAGAGAGAGGGGGAGGGAGGTAGAGAGAGAGTGGAGGTGAAACAGCAGATTGTCCCTGCCGTCCCCCAGAGCTCTGGAACCTTAGCAGGTTCAGGACGTGTCATTTTCACCCATAAACGTCCGTCCTCTGACCTTTGTGGAGAGCAGGGGCGAAGGTCTACCTCGTTGTGGACACGCCGGCCCCTGAGGCTGGGCAAATGTCACATCCGATGTCCTTCAAACACTTTGCAGATGTCGACCGCCCAAATTGCAACCTGGATAGAGGAATTAGAGGAATCAAACTCACTGCACTCATTCAGCATTATTGTGCTGGCTGGTAGTGCAACAAAGGTGCTCCACCTCTGGCAGTCTTTGATTTTCTTGCTGTGTCAACAATTGGATGAACAGACTGCAAACCTATAATATGTTAACTGTTGAGTCCTCAAGCAACATAATATACGTTGCTAGAGAATTCCTCCATTTATTGACTAGGGCTTTTGAAAGTTATAACCGCAAATACATAAGGTCAGAGAAACCTGTTTGGTTGAAATTCAGATTTGCGATTTGGAGCGCAATGTGCAGCTTGAATTGATTCATCCAACGAGAGCTTATGATTAGGAGTCCCCATGCTTCCTAAACTTAGCAGGCCAAAGCCAAGTGGAACCCATGTGCTTCTTAGGTGTAAGGAATTCTTAGAGGTCGAAAGGTTCGCATACCCTATGTAGTGCACTATTTTTGACAAAAGTAGCACAGGGCTCTTAATCTACAGATGTCGGATCTTAACTTGGCTGGCCATGGTACTGATTTCTGTCTGTGTGTGTGTGTGTGTGTGTGTGTGTGTGCGTGTGTGTGTGCGTAAGTAGAAAAAAAAAACATGTTGACTCACCCTACTTGTAGAGAAATGCCAATGCCATCCTCCTCTCTTTCATGTTGCCAAAATGGTCTATGACAGCACACACTTTTAGTTTTTGTTGTCCTAGTCTACCTGGCTAAAATGCTTGCTCGTGTGGTTACTAAAAGAAACACTTTTGCTGGTCCATGCTTGTGATGATAAGAAGATCCGCCGACACTATACTTTGATTATAAAGGTTTATTATAACAAAGAGTTTACAGCATCGAATTTTGACAGACTCCTGCAGATGTCTGGAAAACAGCCCGAGCCAATCTGATTAGCTATTCTTCCTATTCTATCGTTCAAGACAGGGTTTTATATCCTTTGTGACGTATTATGGTGTGATTCTAAAAAAACAATCCCTGGCCATTACATATCCTCTTTTCCAGGAATTTAGTAATGCTTTCCAGATGTTTTCCAGCACAGTAGAGTACACCATTTTGCCACATCAGCAAAATCTTAGGGCCAAGTTCCCTCTATCACACTTTCTGCAACAATCAGCATTTCTAGACTGTTTAAGATACTACATATTCCCCCCTTCGAGACTAATTAAGTCTCGAAAACAAAAAGAATAGGATTATGACAAATAACAATTCTTGCTCTTGAGTAATTTTAACAATAAACCAAAATTAATGGAGATTAAACACATGTTTATATAGACACATTTTTGTATGTAGTGTAAATACATTATTATGGAGTGTAAATAAATTGTCATGGAGTGTAAATGAATTGTCATGGAGTGTAAATGAATTGTCATGGAGTGTAAATGAATTGTCATGGAGTGTAAATGAATTGTCATGGAGTGTAAATGAATTGTCATGGAGTGTAAGAGCGAAAAACCTGTCTGGCAGCTTTCATTCCAAATATCCATCAGTCAGTCAAGACAGGAAAATTCTCTCACGGCCCCTCTGCCCTAGGCGACCACCTAAGTACTCCAGATCAATTCACACATCTTCATGAATACATTTTAAGCTATGATGCAATTGAATACATATGAAAACCCCAGCAAACAAAATACAATCAAAATGTCCACATTCAGGCTGGTCGACCCATCGGACCCTCCTGTGGATTCTCTCTGTCCTTGCCTAGACCCCATATCCCTAAACTTCAACGAAATAAACAAAAACATCTGAGGTCCCCACATGTACCCAACACAGAAAACATAATTGTTCAAAAATTAATACAGAAAGAATATAACACTGGAATGTAGTCCACTACACTTCATCTCCTCCACAGTGTCGTCTTTCAATGCGACGTTGATGATGGAATCGGAACATTTCCACTCCTTCCTTGTTCCACTTCCTCCAGTCCATTCATATTGTCCATGTTTGAGTATTTGAGTCCCTCTACATATTCCCCCATATGCTTCTGGAAGAAAAGAAAATACCAAACAGTATCTTTTGCAAAACAACACATGCAAATTAAAACATCAATGTCAACTAAAATTGATATATGAAATTAGATATAAAATGAATGACATTCCATTTCCCCCCTTTGATTCATATCAAAACACTAAATATCACAATAATATGTAAAGACGTGAAAAATGATCGGATATTTAAAATGGATATCTATCCATCAATACTCCATCTAGCTCTACTTGTTTATCTCCATCCAGTTCAGTAACAGCTAACAACGGCATCTGAGTGTTGTCCCCAGGCATCACAACTCCAACCCATCTCAATATCATAGCCTTCGCAAAAGTCAACAACAGAGTACAAAAACAAAACATAACACACAGCGCTATAAGAGCTGCTACCAAAATCTGAACTATCACTGCTCCCACTGGGCCCAACTGATCTTGCAACCAAGCCTTCGCTGACCATCCAGCTCCTTCTGACTGACCAAACGCATCCCTTATACTCTTCAATGCATCTATAACACTAGTGATATTATCGGAACTATCGGGGATTAAAGTATAACAATCATCTCCCGTCAGATTCATAGCCACACATAAGCCACCTTGTTTGGCTAAAATATAGTCAAGAGCCATGTCATGTTTCAACAACGTCAGTCTGTGACTTCTCTGAGTATTTGACAGAAGATCAAACCCTCGTATTGTTTCATTTGCAAAACCCTGCAAAGTATAGGTAATATTATCAATGTGATCTGCCAAAAATGTTACACCATACCATGGAAAAAGTCCAAGTCCCCACTTCTCTCCTAGACTTATCCTCCAATGGTAGGACTCCAACTTATTAAATTGTGCCATTTCCCTTTTCACCCTATTTCCAGACCTAGAATCAGATTTAGCAGTGTCCGATGCCTTTCCCTTTTGGATAGTATAGACCTCATATGGAAGTTTCAACGTTGACATGTAACAACATCCTGTCCATCCATAGGGTAAGAATATATATGCTTTATCACCACAAACCCACCAAATATCTCGAAAATTCCCAATAGTCACATTTCCAGGCAAAAGCTGATCTTTTACCATCAAAGTCCTTCTATTCTTACTAGATGGAACATGAAAAGTTACTTTATATGTCTCACCACTAACCTTACGTTCATGCTTATCCAAAGTCATCATATACTCATCACAATCTGATATACCCATAAACATACCTGGTCCATCATATGTTTTATTTGAACAAAAGCAGCTTCTAGCTCTTATTGGTTTTACCTCCAATGCTTCAGGAATCGCTGTTAACTGATTTTCATTCTGATCTAACAAATTGACATAGGGTAATTCATTTAACCAAGAGCAATTAAACTTAGGCCTAAACAAATGTCTCGACAATGACATCATCATATCTGTTACTGATTGTTGCTGATACAACAACCATGATAAAGCATAAGATTGACACGCGGTTGATAGAGGTTGAGCCACTGTCTCTAAGATTGAACCCCACGTGCCTGGTGATGGAATTCTCAGCAGACATGGACCCTCAAGATTCCTCACTGATCTTATAGAATGAGTTAACTGCTGGAACCATAGATTCCTACCTGCCCATCCATCTTTAATTTGCAAAACAGAAGAGTCAAATCCATATGCTTTCCATTTAGTTTCTCTCTTCCCTAACGAGCGGTATTGATCAGATATATGTTCTTGTCTTCCATCAAAATCCAAGAACTCATTCTGTACCCCCGGGATAGTATTCTCCACTATTTCAGATGAATGTACATGATTCACTGCTACCATCTGTTCTCCTGTTTCAACACTATCCTTACTACCATTTACAGCACTCTCCATCTGTGTCACAGACTTCTGAGTCACGTTCACTACATCCTTTAGTTTCAGGAAAGTTGTTGTTGGTGTCTGTGTCACATTTCCGGGGCTTGTTATTGCTGTTGTAACATTCATTTCTTCCAAAGTTATTGTTAAAATAGTGGCTTTAGTTGATGTATTAACACTTTTGATTAGGTCTAGTGGCAAAGTTACAGATGTCTTCTGTGTATTATTTATTGTTGGAGTAGCTACTGTAGTATGCTGCTCCTGAACTCCTTTGGTAACTGTGGAAACTTCAACAGACTTTAAAGTTTCTATCATAAGCGTCACCTTCCGGGTTACATAGCCTTCTAACCAGTAATTCTTAACCGGAACAAATTTGAATGCTGGCTCTAAATAAGTACAAGTATATTCTCCCTGATCTTCCCATGTAATATTACGCAAAATGAGTGAGCAATCACTCATAACCCTTTTCCATTTCATATCGTTGTACAAAATATACTTCCTTTGGCTAGGTGGCACAGCTTCTACTTCTAGTCCTGATAACAACAATTCTTCTCCATAATTATCTCTCCACGTGGGAGGAATATCACCACCCCCACTCCGTCTCTCACATCTACAAGGAAGATGAGCTGTACCACCCATCCTAGCCCTAATGACAATATTTTTGTCTGAAATTGGTGTTGGAACGAGTTTCTGAGGCGCCATTGTAATGAAATGTGATACATTTATAGCTTTAACAGCTGTCAATGTTGAAAGAGTTGAATTGCTTCTTACTGTTGTTGCATTAGGTTGGAGTGTTGATGTAATAGTTGTGAATTCATCTATTTTCCCTATACCTTGGAGCTCTTTACTTATACTTCCATCTATCACCACTAGTGTCACTACATTAACTCTTAGTCCCGACTCTAATCCCTCACTTTCAAACTGTGGATTATAAAAAATACATTTATAATCGCCTTGATCCTCCTGCTGGGAATTGTACACATAGAGAGTACAATCACCCTCAATCTTCATTCTTCTCTTATCATTCAGCAACGCATACTTTCTCAATGCAACTGCTCCTAATAGATCTAAACTCCTGCCATGGTTGTCTTCCCACTGAACTCTAAATTTCCCTTCACCACTGTTCTCTCTCGTGCACTGGCATGGAAGCTGAGCTGACTTTCCTAGGGTTACTTCTACCCTAGTTTTCGTAACGTTTTGGTCTGACTTTTCTCCTAACTGGTCTGGGCCTACTTTGTCTAACTGAATCATCAGCTTCTCCTGTAACAGAGTTGCCCTTGGTGATCTCCGTGGTTTCACAGTCCACTGAAGTATTCCCTGTTGTGTCTGGGACGTATTGAAAGTCAATGTCCCCAAATCTCTTTTCCTTCCCATCCATTGCAGAGTCATCACTGGCATCATCAGAAGTGTACACATTATCATCAATGTTGTCCATAACATGAACAATCTCTCCTTCCGGGTGTTGACTCTGGATATTGTCAGGCATCTTGCCTTCCACCTGTTCTTCCCTATCGTCATCCTGCTCTCTTGAGCCTTCAACATCCTCTCTCTCTATGCGTGGCACCACTTCTCCAGGTGCTTTAACGCAATGTGACAAATGATACCACGTTGGAGATCCTTTAACCTGCACAGCTGTTCCAGTACTACGAACAACCTCAAATGGTCCCTCACGGCGTTCGTTATACCACTTCCTTCTAAATACCTTCACGAACACCTTGTCCCCCGGTTGCACTGTACTCCTTTTTTGCTCATCAAGCTTCTCCTGCACCTCTTCTTTTCTTTGCCTGTCAGAAACATACGTGGACAGCTTTTTATGAAAATTGGCCATATATGTAACGTATGCTCTCATTTCATCTTCCAGGAGAGCCAAGCTTGGACCCTTTCCGCTTGTTCGCAAACAAGGCGTAGGCATCCTTCTTCCTGTGACCAGTTCATGGGGTGTCATACGTAGATCACGCAACTCACTTGAGCGACACACCATTAATGCTAAAGGAAGCGCCGCTATCCAGTTTAGACCCGTATGCTGGCAAATTTTGATAATGCGATTTTTCAAGACACCGTTCATTCTTTCACAAATCCCTTGACTTTGTGGGTGATAAACTGCTCCTAGACGTTGCTTAATTCCCAATTTTTGCAACGTCAATTTCACTGATTTATCCACAAATTCTTTCCCATTGTCTGAGGATATTCGGTCGGGAAATCCCCACCTGCTTATGACTTCTTTGCACAAGAACTTAGCAACCGACTGAGCATCTTTTCGCTTGGTTGGACAGGCCTCCGGCCATCGTGAAAATCTGTCAACAACCACCAACATGTACCTTTTCCCATCAACTGGTTTTATCATATCAACAAAGTCGATAACCAACTCACGCATAGGACCTCTCGGTGTAGGAATGTGGCCAGGAAGAACAGTCACACCCCGGCGAACATTGTTTTTCAGACAAATTGTGCACCTGCCTATGACATAGTCAACTTGTTCAAGCAAATATGGTGCCCAACAACCATACTCCTTTGTGATCTTTCTTTTAACCTCCCCCCTTGCAACATGAGCTAACCCATGTGCTTCCTGAATCATCAGACCTAATAGGTCTGGAGGCGCTACTATCAACCCCTCATGGTTTCTCCACAGACCAGTAGCATCTTTGACGGCACCTCGGTCAAGCCATAACTGTTTGTCGATCGTAGAAGCAGCTTCCTGCATCAAAATCACATCCTTAAGCGTAATTTTGTCTTCCAAGTCCACTGCATGAGTGACCAGAAAAACTTTGCCCAATTTGTCCGCTCCTGTGACGGCTTTTGCAGCTTCATCAGCAGCTTTGTTCCCTTGTGTAACTTTCGACACATCTGTCCTATGAGCTGCACACTTAGCTATCGCTATCTCTGTAGGCTTCATCATAGCGTGTAACAGTTTCATTATTTGCGCATGATGTTGTATCGGAGAACCATCCGTTTTCTTAAACCCTCGACCTTTCCACACTGCTCCAAACAGATGACATACACTATGTGCATATGCTGAATCAGTGTATATCGTCACTCGCTTTCCTTCTGCTAACAAACATGCTTCTGTTAGCCCCACAAGTTCAGCAAGTTGTGCAGACGCAGGCTGTGGTATTACTTCAGCCTTCTCGACGACAAATCCAGTTCCTTGGGCTTTGACTACTGCATAGCCAGCGCACAACTTGTCTCCCACACGATAACAAGACCCATCAGTCCAATACTCCAGGTCTGCTTCACGTAATGGAAAGGCTTGCAAATCTGATCGAAGCCTTGAGTATTTCTCTGCTTCCTGGACACAATCATGTGGTTCACCATCCTCTGAAGTTGGCAAATTCTCGGCTGGATTCACCGTATCACACCTTACTAGGGTGACATCTTCCTGCTCTAAGAGCCTGTGATAGTCTCTGAGCCTAGGCATAGTCAATGTATATTTCCCAAAGTTCAGAAGATTTCTGAGACTATGATGGGTAAGAATTGTTACTGGGTAACCCATTGTAACGGATGATGCTTTGTTATACATTGAATATACTCCCACCATTGCTCTGTAGCACAATGGTAGTCCTAGTTCTACTTCTGAATAGGCAGTAGAGTAGTAGGAAATAGGCTGAGGATTCGTCCCTGTGCCTGTCGGCTGACAAAGAACTGCACATGCATATTTGCCTCCAGTAGAAGTAGACACATATAGCAGAAAATTCTTAGAGTAGTCTGGTAATGTGAGTGCAGGTGCCTCCTGCAACCTCTGTTTGATCGTTTCAAATGCCACAAGGCCTTCCTGTGTCCAGGAAAGATTGCTATGGAGTTGACCATTTCCAGTATCCTTTACCATAGCTCTCAAAGGTCCTGTCAAACTAGCATAGCTCTCAACCCAAGCTGAAGAATATCCAGCAATACCAAGAAATGTCATCATCTCTCTGACAGTTCTAGGCTTCGGAGCCTTACGAATAGCTTCCAATTGACTATCCGAAATGCTTCGATTTCCGTGCGTTATTGTCTGACCCAAATAGACAACCTTCTCCTGGCAATATTGCAACTTTTTCTGTGAAACCTTATGTCCCTTTTCTGCCAATACCTGTAGCAGTTTAATTGAGTCTCTATGACATGTTTCCTTATCCTGTGAGCAGATAATTATATCATCTACATACTGAATGACAGTGCTTTGCAATATCTGATCTATCCCTACCAGATCTTCCTTCAATACTTTATTGAAGATGTGCGGGCTGTGCCGAAAACCCTGTGGTAAGCGATTGTACTCATAGAACTGTCCCTTATATGTGAACCCAAATAAACCCTGACTCTCTACACTAAGTGGAACACTAAAAAATGCACCACATAAGTCTAACACCGTAAAATGTGTCGCATCAGGAGGAATTTGGGCTAACAAAGTATGCGGGTCTGGCACTTCCGCTGGAAAGTCAGTTACTACCTCATTCACTGCTCTCAAGTCATGAACCACACGATAAGTTCCATCTGGTTTTTTCACAGGTAACAAAGGTGTGTTACTCTGAGGATTTTTTGTTGTCCTTAAAACAGTTGCTTTCGAAAGTCCTTCAATTTGTGGTTCGATCCCTTGGATTGCTTCATCTTTCAATGGATACTGATTCTTCCAAGGAGGTCTGGCTCCTGGTCGAAGTTCAACTTTCACCGGTTGGGCTGATTTCACAAGTCCAATATCGGTACTGTGTTGAGACCACAGAAATTCTGGAACTTGTTGCAACATCTCCTCTTTCATAGGGTCTGAATCCATCTTCACGCTGCAAATAGATTCGTGTGTTATCCGTACAGCTTGTGGCTCTCCTTGTCCTTGAGCCGAAATCATGATTTTGAGAAATCGATGATCTTCAGTCCTCCAGATCGCCAAATTCTCTTTCATCGGTATGAAAACAGCTTTCTCTGCTTCTGTCATCATTTCTCCTATTTGCTTCTGCTCATAGCCTTCAGAAACCAACAAGGTCACATGTGGCACACTCTTCTCAATCTCAAATTCTTTATCCAGATAATCGTCTGTGTTTATCTTCATAGCTGCTCCTTGTGGTCCTAAAATTATGCAACATGAGGTAAGTTGAACTTTCTTTGGTTGACGACTCAGCCATTCCTCTGAGTCCGATTGGGCAGCATTCTTGAAATACTTGAGCGTACAATGAGATGGATATTCCGGAAGCCTCGCATCTGGCATGTTTGTCACAATGAATTTCTCCCATATCTTAGCCTGCTTCAAAAAATCTTCACTGAGATTTCCAATCCAGAATACTGAAGAAGAATCCATCTCAGTTGTCATCGACAATTGGTAAACATTTTCCTTTGGCATCTCTACCAGACAGCCGTCTGGTGTACATTTTATTGTACAGTTCAACTTACACAATGCATCTCTTCCTAACAATGCAATAGGTGTATGTTCTGATACTAGTATGGGTATTGTAATTTTCTGATTTTCATAGCAGAGCTCAATTGGTTCCGTAAGAGGAATCAGCTGTTTCACTCCCTCAAATCCGATTGTCCTAATTAGTTGATTGGACATAGGGAGATGTGTAGCATCTTCAGGCCGAACACAGGTAAAAGCAGCTCCGCTATCCGCCATCACTTCCAATGGTCGTTTGTTTACTTTTACCTCAATTGTTGGATCTTTTTCCGGTCCTGATGCTACCAGCTGACACCCCCCTTTCGGATCTTCTGGGCACCTCTAGAATCCTTGCTCCGGGCCCCTATAAGGGTTCACCGGTCCTCCAGATGATCTTGACTGGCTCCTGTATCTTCCTCTGAAATTCCCTCTGGTGTTACCTTCTGGCCCATTACACTCACGGGCAAAATGACCAACCTGTCCACAATTATAACACACTTCTGAAGATTGCAAGAAGTGTGGCTTGAATCTTCCTCCTCTTCCTCTTCCTGAACCTTCTCGTCCTCTTCCTCTCCAATTCTGTCTCTGTCCAGAAACTGGCTGTGGATATGAAACAACTGGTACCGCTATTGGTGTCTGGTACAATTGTGGTTGGAACTGGTTTGGTTGAAGCTGTAGCAGTGATTGTTGATTTGGTTTACCCTGATTCTGCATCACCAGAGCTTGTTTTTTCTCCTTCTTATTCTCCACCAGTTGTATTTGATTGAGTTTTCTGAGAGTTTCTTGGTCCTGTTCTTTCTGGTTGTGTTCCTTTTTCCGGTACAGATCCACTTGATGGGCTATATGATCTGTATAGACGCCTTTTGTCATGCTTCCAAGTCCAACCACTTCTGCCAGTTTGCTCCTTACCGGTAAGGGCAGTCCCATCTGTAGTTTAGCTCTCAAGATTGACTGCTCAATTTGACTCACATCTGGATCATTTCCGGTAATATTTCTCCATACTTGATGAACTCTTGACACGTAGGCTCTCGGATTTTCTTGTTGTCCTAGTGGGTCAATCAGAATGTTGTCAGGATGCACATTTGTTGGAAACGTATCCTTCAGTGCTCTCCACAGCCGATTCCTGCTTGCAGCCAACAATTCAGGATCATTCACAGCAGTTCCCACGTATCTATGAAGTCCAGCTCTCTGAAAAATTTCTTCCATGCCTGGAATCCCAAGGAGATTAGCCAAAAGTCTCTTAATGTCTCCTATGGCAGACTGTGTTCCCACCGTAATTTCTTCCAACTTTGAAATCCAAGGATATGCTCCATCTTGAAGAGTAGGCAGCTTCTCAAGTATATCTGACATATCGGTGTTCTGCAAAGGCTTATATTCTAGGTTTTGTCCTCGAATGATCACCGGCATAATTTTCTTACTAGTGCCATCTTTCCTTGGCCTCAATGTATATCTCTTTTCAGATTCTTGGGATTCTTTTCTCAGCAGCTTCTTGAGTCGGTCTTCCAGTTCTTTTACTTCTTCTAAATCATTGGCCTTATACAGGTATGATACGCATCGGTCTATATCACTTTCTATTTCTTCTGTGTTAGTCATTGGAGGATAAAATCCTCTTGAACATGAAGCACCTTTAGTCTCCAAATCTTCATCGCTGTCTCCATCTTCATTTTCACCAGGGCTTGAATCGCTTGTATTCTTCTTCTTCCAACTTCCATCACCCCTTCTTTCCGCTCTGGCCAACCTCTGTCTGATGACAGGGTCATATCCACCCATGATCTCTTCTGAATCACTCTGATCATCCTCATCATCATCGTCATCATCAAGTTCCATCCTCCTTGATCTCACTCTACCCTTAGTCTCCAGACATCTCGTTGTCTTCCTGCCTTTGGAGTTTGGATTCATCTTTATGGTCGTTTCTGCTTGTCCCCTCTCTATTATTCGTTCATCCTCATCTCTGATGCAATAATCACCTTCCTGAATGATCACTGGAAGCTGAGGATAAACGTCCTTAAACTTGGCTTCTTTCTCATAAGGTGGGGGTGTTTTTGCTGAATCCATATATGAGAAAGGTGTATTGACTTCTGCAATCAGTTTTTCTGTCACCTTCACCTCTTTTGCCATTTTCTCTGCACCTCTGTCTCTCTTATCTTTTGTGTCTTTTATCAGTTTTTGTCCTTCATTTTCAAAAAGCTTAAGAACACCCAGCTCTCTTTGTCTTTTTTCTTTACGAAGTTTTCCTTTCTTCCCCTTCTTTTGATCTGTCTTATACGTGGATACAAGCACTTGCATTATCTTGATGACGTCTGGATTAAGCGTGCCTTCCAATGGCCATGGTTGTTCAATGTCAGGCCAACGTTTATTCCATTTTTCAGATAATTTTGCTATACCATTAACTAGTGGATTACTATTCTGTACTACATGAAGAGGAGTAATTGCTTTTGTAGTTTTGATGTCCTTTTTCCCCATTGTAATGACTATGTTATGTGTTTCCCTCTAGTTTCCCCCCTTTTTTTTTTTTTTTTTTTTTTTTTTTTTATTTAATTAAAAAATAATTAATCAATTAATCCAATCAATCAATTAACCAATTCAAATCAATACATCAATCAACCAATTCAATCAATCAATCAATCAATCAATTACCAATGAAATCAATCAATCAATGAAATCAAATCAATCAGTCAACCAATTACTAATGAAATCAATCAATCAACCAATCCAATCAACCAACTAATCCAATCAATGAACTAGTCAATCAAATCAATCAACCAATCACTAATCAAATCAATTAATCAATTAATCCAATCAAGTCAATCAATCAATCACTAATCAAATCAATCAATCAATTAATCAAATCAACAAACTAACCAATCAAATCAATCAATGGATTACCAATCAATCAAATCAATCAATGAATTACTAATCAATCAAATCAATCAATGAATTACTAATCAATCAAATCAATCAATGAATTACTAATCAATCAAATCAATCAATGAATAACTAATCAATCAAATCAATCAATGAATTACTAATCAATCAAATCAATCAATGAATTACTAATCAATCAAATCAATCAATGAATTACTAATCAATCAAATCAATCAATGAATTACTAATCAATCAAATCAATCAATGAATTACTAATCATTCTGTGAATTTTATTTTACCAAATTATTGATTAGTGGCAATCTTACCACATCCGATGAGGAAGAGTAAAGGAAAGTAGTCAACTCCAGAGCAATTCAAAAATAAAATACCTGTACCAGCAACACTACCCAATTGCTTAATAAGCAATTAATTACCTTAATTTTACAGAATAATTTCAATGCTGGATTTCCAACACAACTCTAATCAAAACAAGTCATTGACAAAAACTGTAATGTGCAATTATCAATTACATAAATTCATCAGTCTGTTGCCAAGCTCTTGCGAAATGGTCACAACATGAAATATTCTATGTAAACACAATGTATCAATTATATCCTGTCAGGGAAAGTAGATTTGTGAATAATAACAGCACTGGCCTTAATTTGGACTGGGTTGCCGTCTCTGATGTCAGTTGATGTCAGCCCCTCCTCTCTCTCTCTCTCTCTCTCTCTGTCTCCTCCTTCTCGTCTCTCGTATGACAGAAGGACAAAAGGACAAAGAAGAGTTTAGTTTATACTTTTTCCACATTCACGCTAAGAAATAAGCAAACAGCTTAACTCAGGAATATTATAAATAGCTCAATAACATTTTATTTTATTCATTTATTTTAGTATTATTATTTTTAATCCGTCAATATATCTCTCATTCACCAACTCAACCGATTATCAACCAAACAGTTTTACAGTCAAGCAATAGTTAATTCAAGAGAACATTTCACTTGTGTGCCAAATTCCCCCTCCCGTTTCTTTTTTTTGGCTGCACTGAAGTGGACTCTCCCAATCAGTTCAGTGCAGGGGAGTGGCTAAAGTCATAAATCCTACGCGTGCGCAGTTCAGTCACCGATGTGATTTCAGAGTGGAAGGAGCGAACAGAGCAGACTGTTGCTCCGTTCTCTCCTCCCATAGACAATAACACTTAAGACTTTAACAGAGCTCACAAACTGAACACATAGAACATACAAGACATACAATAAGACTTAAGACATTAACAGAGCTCACAAACTGAACACATAGAACATACAAGACATATCCAACTTCGAAGTTTGTTATCACTTATCTGCAGATTTATAGTAATGACGTTATCAAATATAAAACATCTCTATACACTCTTAGAAAGTCCTCCCTGTAGGCTCATGATTCGTTAGTAAACGTTCTCTTTTTATAGAGACTCATAAGATCTTTAAACTTATAGTCCTTCCAGGGGGCTCATAGTTTATATAGTTTAAGAATTACAAACGTTCTCACAAACAGAGACTCATAAGATATTTAACCTTAACTGTGTTGTAGGGGTTTTAACTTTTTACTCTAGGGGCTTAACATTTGAAAACATAAATACCTAAGACATTTATTTACAAGAGACTAAAAAAACTCTGGTCAAAGCCTTAGTCGACACACATCTGGAACTCATCAAGCACGCAGCCACACTCACTCACACACGCTGACAGAGAAATGCGCTTTTCCTCCTTTCAGACACACACACAGAGAGAAATTGGATCCATCTATCGCCGTTCCTATTTCTTTATATATTCCATTTGCTAAATTTCTGCTACCTTCCGGTTTTAGACATTCAAAAGAGAGGATTACTTCAGACAGATGTTTCGTCAAACAAATTCAGAGCGGTAAACTTACAATTGAATATATTGTCTTAAACCAGCAGTCCCGAGAACTGACTTGAGAGTTAATCTAATAACTATCAAGATTTATGGCCCATCTCTAATGATCGCCTCGTTTGAGGGCTTCCTTAAATTAACGGCGCCCTAAAAGTATACTGTCAACTCATTTCAAACGTTATCCTCTAAGCCTTTCCTTGGACACTCCTTGCACTTTTATTCAAGCCAAAACATCGGTGTCCTGTCGGTGTGTCCTACAGACACTCAAACTAATTTAGAAAATTTAGAACGGAATTCCTATCACACAGCAAAAATAACCAGCAAAACGCACGCATAAGTAATTTAACGGTACATCTTGAACGCACACACTCTGGACTCACAAAACGGCCAACGCCCAATATTAGTGAAAAATCTCACCTTTTTAGCCGGCTTCTTTGAGCGGGAGTCACTTTGTAGCCCAGGAGTGGAATGCAAAGAAAAGACGTAACACGCCCCAAAAAGAATAAAAATAAAATAAAACTACCTCGTCGCCATTAAATGTGGTTACTAAAAGAAACACTTTTGCTGGTCCATGCTTGTGATGATAAGAAGATCCGCCGACACTATACTTTGATTATAAAGGTTTATTATAACAAAGAGTTTACAGCATCGAATTTTGACAGACTCCTGCAGATGTCTGGAAAACAGCCCGAGCCAATCTGATTAGCTATTCTTCCTATTCTATCGTTCAAGACAGGGTTTTATATCCTTTGTGACGTATTATGGTGTGATTCTAAAAAAACAATCCCTGGCCATTACATATCCTCTTTTCCAGGAATTTAGTAATGCTTTCCAGATGTTTTCCAGCACAGTAGAGTACACCATTTTGCCACATCAGCAAAATCTTAGGGCCAAGTTCCCTCTATCACACTTTCTGCAACAATCAGCATTTCTAGACTGTTTAAGATACTACACTCGCTAGCCTAACTTCCTTTCATGGGCAACGTTAGCTAGTTAACATTAGCCTACTACACTTTATTGAACTTCCATCCTCTCAGGCCAGAGGCACAACGTATTAATTTATGGTTGGATCAGAATTGCCATTAAAATCATTGGCCATTATGGAGGATTAAGTAAAACCACAAGTCCAAATCCCTATCTCCATCCATGGCTAATTTAGGAAAGGGACAACTTTAGCTAGCTAGGTAGCCCCCAGAGGACTACAACAAAATGAGATGCAACAATTTAAGTATATATTTTTCTGTAGATTACATTTGTCTCTATTCGTGATATTTCTGTCTATGTCTCTCTCTCCCTCTCTCTTGTTTCTGGGTGAACACAGGGTGTGGTGTGGAATTCACCAGCTGACAAAATTAATTCATCCCTATTCTTTACCTCTTCCTGTTCTTCTAATAATAACAAAAAATTATTTGAGAAAGTGATGATGCATTTTTTTATTCCCTTTCTTCCGCTCCCTGAATGTCTCTTCTGTAATCTGCTAATGGATGAGCTCCCTGTACCGAGCAGCATATTTGTTGTCTGGGAAATGCTCTCTAGTCATTAACGACAAATGTCTTCACTTCCTCCCTACCGCTGCACAGCATGCTGGGTAGCGTATAATTACAGCCAAACTAAATGTATCTACAAATTGCATCTCGCAGAAGTGAGAACTTTTTTCTTTTTGCATGGGTGGTCGGGCAAAATATCCAATCTGGCTGTAAGTGGAGCTCTTAACAACATTTATTTTCAGCTATTTTTCTGCAGCATTTATGTATTCTTTATGTTCTTCCCTTATATTTAGTTTTTGATAAGCCAAATGCATGGCCATAGTTTTATAGCATCCCTTTGCTTGTATAGTGAACCTGAAATAGACATCACTGTAGTTAACTGTGGTTAAATTAGCTTTTTAAATAGTGGTATCTATGCAAATTGAGTGAGTCCAATTTTTGTGAATTTTTTATTTATTTTTATTTTTTATTAGTCATTTAGCAGACACTCTTATCCAGAGCGACTTACAGGAGCAATTAGAGATAAGTGCCTTGCTCAAGGGCACATCGACAGATTTTTCACCTAGTCGGCTCAGGGCTTAGAACCAGGGACCTTTCGGTTACTGGCACAACGCTCTTAACCACTAAGCTACCTCCCGTCTGAATTAAGACTCATTATCTGGTAGTTCTCCACGTATCGACAGCAGACGCACACAATAAGCTATTCATAAACGGTCCAGTAGTGCTGAGCTATTAACTGAAATGTATGTTCTTTTTCGTTTTTTAAACAACTAATTTATTTGAATTCCATTTCGTTATTTTTTCTTTTGTGTGCTCAATGTGCACATTGCACAGTTTCTGTAGAGATAAATCCGATCAAGCCCGAACTGTGCGATGTAGTAGGGAGTTGTAGTTTCCAACAGGCCAATATTCTACATAGTTTAGCGCAGAAAACATGGTAATTAACTACACTGACCATAATCCATTGCAGCCTACTTGTCCGGTCTGTGTTTCTTTTATGCCAGCTACGTAAAAGAGATGCGCGATGGTGATGATAGAGCAGTTGCTTCATGAGGTATCTCTACCTGAATATACATGATCTAAGTGATTGATCACTGGTATTCAGCAGTCATAAAAGTATGCCGTATCTACTTTGAAGAACTATTAAAATAGTGATTTTGTCAGACAGCATGGGCAGCAGCTCTATAGAGATAAGATGATGACTTGCAATTAAATAATAAAGTCATAAAATAAAACAAATGTAATATACACAACTGAAATATTTTTATTAAAGTAATGTGAATAAATGATGGTTAATAAGTGATAAGCAGTAATGGGCAGTCACTACCATCATGGGACTTTTATTAATTGTTTTATTCTGTGTTGTTACAGTATTCAACCATAATTCATAGTGCATTTAATGTTTAACAAAATAATTGAAACCGAAATAAAAAAAAACGTGATTATTTTTTAAATAATCTAACCGAAACTGAACCGACCACAAAAATCACTAATCGCTCAGCACATCGGCCCAGACACTAACAATATGTCTCCACCCAATGAAATCCCGTAAGACGTAGAGATCAGAGTGTACAGGAAATCCATAGTGTTGATTGCTTCTAATCAGCTGGGAGCATAAGTACTGTACACTTCGCCCGTTGATTTTCAATCAGGAGAAAACCTCCTCTGCAGAGACATTAATATGCCACGGACCCCCACCACTCTCCCACTGCTTTTGGCTGGTGGTAGCGTTTGGGGAGAGAGGCTGTGCTTGTCTCGTTTCATGGCTGTTTTCGTCTGAGGGGGCCAGAGCTGCCATTATAAGTCGAGCTTTTCTTACCTCTCCATGTTGGGATTGTGAAAGCTAGATGGCAGACACTCCAAAGGAAACATCTGACTTCATTGTGTAACCACCTAGCTGACATTGCCTGTTGTTTTCATCCAGCTGAAGGGTTCTAGGATAATGCCAGGTTTTAAAACAGATTGGCTACAAGTAAGACACTTGCCAAACTGTCTTGTAAAACAGCTCACTCCTTAGGTAGAGGAGGTTCAAAGGCAGATATGACTGAGATATTACTTTCCCTTGGAAGGTATTTTTGGACAGAAAGTAAGTAAAGTTTTAATGAGTTGTGTTGTTGTGACTAAGCTGATTCCTTCCCCTAATGGTAGTAATCAAAGGTACATCTGCATGAACCAAGCAGGACAACAAGACAGCACATTGTCATTCATGTGACTGAATAAAGCAGATGGATGTAAGATGTACTGATGAGGACCATAGCGGGATATAGTACACTGTGAAAGGAAGTGGTTAGCTAGCCACCTAAATAGCAACAAGACTTACAGAAAACAAACTGGACCGCATATCCAACCATGATAATTTGAAATGATTGGCTTGATTGAGCTAGAATCCAGAGAGAAAGGAAGAGGGGAGAGAGGACATCCCTGTCTTGTTCCTTTTATTTCTTCTTCTTTTTTTATCGAGTTTTGGCAAAAAATGATGTTTGTTTGACACATTTCATATTTTTAATTTGAAAAGACAGAACTAATTGCAGTTATTGCTACCAAGCCCATCACGGTGTTTATAGTGAGCATGGCAAGACACCCTGGGATACCTCATTAGACTGACTGAGCGTGTAAGACAGTCTGAGACTTGTCACAGAGCGGCAGGTTAAATGCGCTTGAAGTCTGTGAGGATCAGGGCAAAGGCTTTCTGAGGGTTTTCCTTGTGTCCCTCCCTCCTCAGAAAGACCTGACTTTAATCTCTATTAGCCTGGCTTTATGAATCGATGCTTCAGGGTTTAATATTACCTTATAATGCTGTTTGAAAATCAAATGCACCCTGGCCCTCTCCTCACACACACACACACACACACCGACCGACCGACACACACACACACACACACACACACACACACACACACACACACACACACACACACACACACACACACACACACACACACACACACACACACACACACACACACACACACACACACACACACACAGACACACACACACACACACACACACACACACACACACATACACACACACACACACACACACACACACACACACACACACACACACAGACACCGACCGACCGACACACACACACACACATACACACACCGACCAACACACATACACACACACAAGCAAACACACGCACACACACACTACACACTCGCACACAAACACTCACACTCACACACACACACACACACACACACACACACACACACAGTCACACACACACACACACACACAGTCACACACTCTCTCACACACACACAAACACCACACACACACACAGTCACACACTTTCTCACACACATTCTCACTCACACACACTCACACACACATGCACACACACACACACACACACACACACACACACACACACACACACACACACACACACACACACACACACACGTACAAACAAACACAAAACTCTCTCACACCCACACTCTGATACCTACCCCGTTCCCCTCTTTGTTCAGAGCCTAGAGGGGGTGAATGGGGGTGTAATGCATCCCCCTCCCCAGACCCCCTGGCCCCATCTTCTCAGCATGATTCATGGAATCAGTTTAGGATGGATGTCATCATTTCATGTTCCCTCTTTGGGAGTTTTGCAGGCTTAGCGGTAGCTCCTCCAGGCTCCTGTGTGTCTCACAGCGAGCAGGCGACATATGTAATGTGATCCCCCTAAGGTAGATTTCTGATCTGGAAGTTGCGTTAAATTGGCCGGCTGGCAGTTTCGAAAGCTGATGAATTTGAGCTGCTTGTTTTTTTTAGTAGCGGCCAAACCCAAGCTGAGACGAAGAGGGGATGTGGAAGAAATGCACTTGGCCACAACTGTCAGGTCCTACGCTGCATATTGATCTGCCGAGTCGGTTTTGGGTTGGGCAAACACTCTGAAAACAGAACGGCTCAGAAAACCTTGATGGAAAACTGTCACTCTGTTTTGGCTCGTTCTACTGTGGTCAGAGGAATAGGGTTGTAACAGGCTGTGTTTGCCAACACTTACAAAGTGCTGAGACTGATGTGAGAGCATGAGGACCAAGTCCCTGAGGCATACATTAATTTCAGGGATAATCACAGTAAGCCTAAGGAAGAGTGGACCTGGTTCTCGCATTTGGTTAGTTTAATGTGCAACAGAGGGAGACAGATTGTAATATCTACATAGAGTATGAGAAGCAGCCCCTGTCTCTGTTAGTTTTATCTCTAGTGTTAATAATAACAGCACCACAACTGAAGCTCTAGTGATGTCATCAACCCTTGAGAGGAGGGTTTGAATGACTCATCATGTTTTAAACATGGCCTCTAGCTTCCGAGAGGAGATTTGTAGAAGCAGCTGTCACCGTGATGATGGCCGAGATGTCAGCGGCTGTAGGCGTATCCCAGAAGACACTGCTTCAAGAGTGCATGGAGGGATGAACTTGCGTTCTCTGACTTTCAACGGGTCACTTTTATTCTCAACCATTTCTCTCTCTCCCTTTCATCTCCTCCAACCTGTCCATCACCCTCAAACATTCACCACAAAGAAAGAAAACAAGCAATTTTCTCAAGCCCGAAGATGTTCTTTTTCGCACACAGGCAGGGGCAACGTGTATTCATCCCAAAGCGGCGCAGAATATGTTTCAGTCCAAATTGCTGACAAGGTTTCTCTCCAAAATAATTTGTTGGATGTGTTCATTCACAGTGACCTCCCACATGAAGACACATTCAGATGGAGTGTGTCTGTGTGAATGCCGAGCTAGAGATGACACGCAGACAGTAATAATCACAGTCAGAGTGGATAACGTGCTCTACAGAACAACATGTTGAACAGACATGTGGATCAGACATGTGGCTCAGAACTAGCCTCAAATAAGGACAGATGTGCCTAAAATATAAAATATTCATTGGATTAGTATGGCCACTCTCAACAGTGACAAAGTATGCCAAATGTAAGATTTGAGAACAGGTAGGCTTGATACTGATAAGTAGACATGACTTGATATTTAATAATACATCTTGTCCAAGGTAAAGTTTCAAAGCAGAACAAATCATCCACCTGATATATTGTGCTAATGTTAGCTAGTCTATGATATGCCATCATCTATAAAAGCACCTGTCCATCCCTAAGCATGACTCAGATCATTTATCTCTTCCACAGAGATGGATATTTAAGTGAATATGTATTTCCACTCCCAAAATACAGAGGAGCTTTTAGCCCATCTTAATATAGAGACGATCCAGGAAGGGCAGCAAGACTTTGTGAATGATCAAAAGAGAGCGTTATGAAACCCCAGAATAGTGGCAGTTCAGTTGAAGTTTTAATAGTAATCAGACTCGCATAGGAGTGCGAATGTATCCATTATATCCCAAGAGTAGGGTAGACAACAAGCTTAGACCAACTGTGTATAGGCTGGTTTAGTCTACAATAATGTTAGTCTGGGTTTCGAAGCAGTCAATGTGATGTCAACAGTACGAGGCGAATGTAACACCGGTTGTTAGAAGAAACACAACACAGTTTGACCTTTCTTCTTATAAAGGCAAGCTCCTTTCATCTGAACACATGGTGCTCGCTCCCTAACTGGGTCAGAGAGCAACTTGGTAGGGGGGGGAAGTATGGCTTTTGTTCATTTAACATGGTCAAGTTTATGCTATATCATTAAATAATCAGAGATATGGAAGTTGAATGTGTGTGTGTGTGTGTGTGTGTGTGTGTGTGTGTGTGTGTGTGTGTGTGTGTGTGTGTGTGTGTGTGTGCCTGCGTGCTTGCGTGTGTGTGTTTGTGTGTGTGTGTGTGTGTGTTAATGGCATTCAGACATGGTCAGGGTGATTGGAGAGGCGTAAGTGCAGGTCTGTGTGTGTTCTGCCCTACTCATGTATATATCATAAAGCCCAGTCGCTGGCGAAAGCTTGTTACCTTCTTGCTGTTGCTACGGTAATGTGTGTTATTTAACACCTCGACGTGTCGCCTCCCCTGTTTATTTCAGTTGATTTAAGTCCTGGTATATAAAGAATGTGGCAGGAAGTTGCGGGTGTTTTGAGTGGTTCATAAGGAGGTACTCTAAACTACAGCGGCAAGTCTAACTCTGTAAGTCTAAGTCTGGACGTCTAAGTCTGTAAATCTAAGTCTGTAAGTCTATCTCTGTAAGTCTATCTCTGTAAGTCTAACTGTAAGTCTAACTTGCAGCAGGGGTGTGTACTCCCACCTTTTTTCTTTAGGTAAAACGCTACCCCTCTCTCACTGAGTTTCTATGGGAGACAGACCAGTAGGTAATTAGAAGTCCAAAAGATTCCCAGTGATTTCCAGGCAGTCATAGAGGCGAGGAGGAGAGCATGGAGTCTGAAGCTTTAGGTCACCGCAACCACAACAACAATAAAGAACATGCTGGCAAGTCCATCTGCAGAGCTAGTGGGAGAAAATGTCCCACCCTCATGGGAGGATAAGCCATCAGGTAGAGATTGTTTATTATCAATTTCACTTGCTTTGGCAATGTAGATTGCCTTGAAACACCTCTAAGCCACATCACGCCCCTGTCCGTCTCAGAGCTGTTTGCCCTCTCTACCTGTCATTCCCCTGGTCCCCTGGTCCGATAAAACTCAGCCAGTCCTTCCAATAGAACTCAGCCAGTCCTTCCAATACAACTCAGCCAGTCCATCCAATAGAACTCAGCCACTCCATCCAATAGAACTCAGCCAGTCCATCCAATAGAACTCAGACAGTCCTTCCAATAGAACTCAGCCAGTCCTTCCAATACAACTCAGCCAGTCCATCCAATAGAACTCAGCCACTCCATCCAATAGAACTCAGCCAGTCCTTCTAATACAACTCAGCCAGTCCATCCAATAGAACTCAGCCAGTCCTTCCAATAGAACTCAGCCAGTCTTTCCAATAAAACTCAGCCAGTCCTTCCAATAGAACTCAGCCAATCTTTGCAATTGAACTCAGACAGTCCTTCCAATAGAACTCAGCCAGTCCTTCTGATTGAACTCAGCCAGTCTTTCCAATAGAACTCAGCCAGTCCTTCCAATAGAACTCAGCCTGTCCTTCCAATAGAACTCAGCCAGTCCTTCCAATAAAACTCAGTCAGTCCTTCCAATAGAACTCAGCCAGTCCTTCCAATAGAATTCAGCCAGTTTCCAATAGAACTCAGCCAGTCCATCCAATAGAACTCAGCCAGTCCTTCCAATAGAACTCAGCCAGTCCTTCCAATTGAAGTCAGCCAGTCCTTCCAATAGAAGTCAGCCAGTCCTTCCAAAGAACTCAGCCTGTCCTTCCAATAGAACTCAGCCAGTCCTTCCAATAAAACTCAGCCAGTCCTTCCAATAGAACTCAGCCAGTCCTTGCAAAATAACTCAGCCAGTCCTTGCAATAGAACTCAGCCAGTCCTTCCAATAAAACTCAGCCAGTCCTTCCAATAGAACTCAGCCAATCTTTGCAATTGAACTCAGCCAGTCCTTCCAATATAACTCAGCCAGTCCTTCCGATAGAACTCAGCCAGTCTTTCCAATAGAACTCAGCCAGTCCTTCCAATACAACTCAGCCTGTCCATCCAATAGAACTCAGCCAGTCCTTCCATTAGAACTCAGCCAGTCCTTCCAATAACACTCAGCCACTCCTTCCAATAGAACTCAGCAAGTCCTTCCAATAGAACTCAGCCAGTCCTTCCAATAGAACTCAGCCAGTCATTGAAATAGAACTCAGCCAGTCCTTGCAATAGAACTCAGCCAGTCCTTCCAATAGAACTCAGCCAGTGCTTCCAATAGAACTCAGCCAGTCTTTCCAATAGAACTCAGCCAGTCCTTGCAATAGAACTCAACCAGTCCTTCCAATAGATCTCAGCCAGTCCTTCCAATAGAACTCAGCCAGTCCTTCCAATTGAACTCAGCCAGTCCTTCCAATAGAACTCAGCCAGTCCTTCCAAATAGAACTCAGCCAGTCTTTCCAATAAAACTCAGCCAGTCCTTCCAATAGAACTCAGCCAATTTCTGCAATTGAACTCAGCCAGTCCTTCCAATAGAGCTCAGCCAGTCCTTCCGATAGAACTCAGCCAGTCTTTCCAATAGAACTCAGCCAGTCCTTCCAATAGAACTCAGCCTGTCCTTCCAATAGAACTCAGCCAGTCCTTCCAATAGAACTCAGTCAGTCCTTCCAATAGAACTCAGCCAGTCCTTCCAATAGAATTCAGCCAGTCCTTCCAATAGAACTCAGCCAGTCCATCCAATAGAACTCAGCCAGTCCTTCCAATAGAACTCAGCCAGTCCTTCCAATTGAAGTAAGCCAGTCCTTCCAATAGAACTCAGCCAGTCCATCCAATAGAACTCAGCCAGTCCTTTCAATAGAATTCATCCAGTCCTTCCAATAAATCTCAGCTGGTTGCTAGCCCTGTTCTCTAACCATCCCTCTATCCTCTTGTTGTCCTTTCTCTCTAACCCCCCCATCCTGTCTCTATCTGTCCCTTCTTGTCTTGATCCTTTTCCCCTTCTTCCTCTACGTTCCCATCCTTTCCTCCTTACTCTATCAGTTTCCCCTTCTTCCTCTACGTTCCCATCCTTTCCTCCTTACTCTATCAGTTTCCCCTTCTTCCTCTACGTTCCCATCCTTTCCTCCTTACTCTATCAGTTTCCCCTTCTTCCTCTACGTTCCCATCCTTTCCTCCTTACTCTATCAGTTTCCCCTTCTCCCTCTATGTTCCCATCCTTTCCTCCTTACTCTTTCACTTTCACCTTCTCCCTCTACGTTCCCATCCTTTCCTCTTTGTCTGTGACTCCCAGGGCTGCCCTCATCAGCCCTCCACTTCTCCCAGTCGCCTGTTCCTCCTCATTAAGACAAAACAAGTTGCCAGTGAGCTGTGGGGTCAAAGGTAAAAATGACGCACTTTTAAAGTCTCTCTGTCACCCAGACACCACAGCAGCAGACATAAATAAGGCCAGAGAAGAGAGGTACTATAGATGCCTTCGACTCTAACCCCTCTTTACAATCACACAGACACAAACTTTAGTGAATTGTCACTGCAGCGGGCAGTGTCCGATAGTGCTGACTCTCTAACTAATGTGAGAGATTTAGCCGTGTAGCGTTTCTCACCCGTGAACTATGCTTGACTTTCCGGACCCTCTCTTGTCTCCAAAATGACTGATACTGTAGACGGTAATTTACCCTTTGCTAAGCTCCTCCCCTGATTTTGGGGCAACAAATCGCAGGGCTCCAATGGATAGCAACTGACCACGAGTCTGTCACCACGGACAAGTGTTTAAATGGCTAAATAATTCAACCGTGCAGCTGCTTGTGATTCCTGAAATACAGAGCATGTTGATGAAATATTTTTCAAATCC
Source organism: Coregonus lavaretus (assembly GCF_964263955.1). Taxonomy (NCBI): domain Eukaryota; kingdom Metazoa; phylum Chordata; class Actinopteri; order Salmoniformes; family Salmonidae; genus Coregonus; species Coregonus lavaretus. The sequence continues at coordinate 1,114 of NW_028165549.1, read as the reverse complement.
TAAATTATATACTTTTGTTACATTGTTTGCCAGCTAACGCTAGGTAGTTAGCCACTTAATATAACTAGTTTTCCAAAAAAAATGATGTTAGCTAGCTATGTTAGCCATGTTATGAATATAACTCCCATCTGCTGTTGACATCAGCATATGATTTGAGATCACTAGTTAGCTCCAAAAGTGGTTAGTAGTGTTGTGTCGAGCAAACGTTGCTAATTATGCTGTGATGACCAAGGAGAACCCGCTGACGCTGTATTTTCATCATAAGGTTTATTCATAACAAAGGGTTACAGCGTCGATTTACAGATACCTGCAGATACCCGGAGAATAATCGCCCCATCTCTAATATGATTATTCTGACCTCTTCTGTCCTAACTGTGGTATATATTCTATGTAATCTGATATGGGTGTTCCCCTACAGACCAATCACCTGTCTCCACACAACAGACTTCTTCTGTTCTATGGGGATGTCCCTCTAAAACTGCTCCCTCTAAAACTGAATAAACATCCTCTCAGGTTCCACTTGAAAACGTTAGCAAAGTCATAACTCCTCAGACACTACAGTAGCTTCGACAGTGGCTAGCCATACTACAATCATCATTTTACCAGGTTGAGAAGGGGCTAGCTGCAACCCGATATGGAGATCGGAGTATGGGCAAGTGGGTGTGTCGAAAGGGAAGTAGTGGCAGTGTGGAAAGGACTGGATGTGTTGAATGTGCTCTGCTATAGATGAGACGGTTTTGATTGAGTTGTGTTTTTATGTTTTTGTTTAATACGACACAACTTCCATACATTGAGCTACCGTACCGCGAGAGTTTGGACTACTATTTGTAAGCCTAGAGGATGTGTCTGAGTCATATATCACTGTTAGTTTTACAGAAATAACTGTACGTTTTCAGACAATTTTTTATTTTTTTTTATTAAAAGTACTGATGATGGATGTACTTTTGCTTCAGGCGTTGTATGTGTGTGCTTACAGTGACTGTCACCTTGATATTGGCTACTAGGGAGCTACTTCCCACGCCGTTGCCGGATAGTTGTGCTTGGCAAGCGGGAGAGAAGGGCACCCAGTGTTGTTACCATTCATGTCCTCCCCATTAAGTAGACTGTATGTATG
>NW_028165550.1:0-47500 GCF_964263955.1 Coregonus lavaretus | reverse complement strand
CTGGATTTTGATAATTAGCGGGTATTGGCCTAATTCTGCTCTGCATGCATTATTTGGTGTTTTACGTTGTACACGGAGGATGTTTTTGCAGAATTCTGCATGCAGAGTCTCAATTTGGTGTTTGTCCCATTTTGTGAATTCTTGGTTGGTGAGCGGACCCCAGACCTCACAACCATAAAGGGCAATGGGTTCTATAACTGATTCAAGTATTTTTAGCCAGATCCTAATTGGTATGTCAAATTTTATGTTCCTTTTGATGGCATAGAAGGCCCTTCTTGCCTTGTCTCTCAGATCGTTCACAGCTTTGTGGAAGTTACCTGTGGCGCTGATGTTTAGGCCGAGGTATGTATAGTTTTTTGTGTGCTCTAGGGCAACGGTGTCTAGATGGAATTTGTATTTGTGGTCCTGGCAACTGGACCTTTTTTGGAACACCATTATTTTTGTCTTACTGAGATTTACTGTCAGGGCCCAGGTCTGACAGAATCTGTGCAGAAGATCTAGGTGCTGCTGTAGGCCCTCCTTGGTTAGTGACAGAAGCACCAGATCATCAGCAAACAGAAGACATTTGACTTCAGATTCTAGTAGGGTGAGGCCGGGTGCTGCAGACTGTTCTAGTGCCCTCGCCAATTCGTTGATATATATGTTGAAGAGGGTGGGGCTTAAACTGCATCCCTGTCTCACCCCACGGCCCTGTGGAAAGAAATGTGTGTGTTTTTTGCCAATTTTAACCGCACACTTGTTGTTTGTGTACATGGATTTTAAAATGTCGTATGTTTTTCCCCCAACCCCACTTTCCATCCATTTGTATAGCAGACCCTCATGCCAAATTGAGTCAAAAGCTTTTTTGAAATCAACAAAGCATGAGAAGACTTTGCCTTTGTTTTGGTTTGTTTGTTTGTCAATTAGGGTGTGCAGGGTGAATACGTGGTCTGTCGTACGGTAATTTGGTAAAAAGCCAATTTGACATTTGCTCAGTACATTGTTTTCACTGAGGAAATGAACTAGTCTGCTGTTAATGATAATGCAGAGGATTTTCCCAAGGTTGCTGTTGAAGCATATCCCACGGTAGTTATTGGGGTCAAATTTGTCTCCACTTTTGTGGATTGGGGTGATCAGTCCTTGGTTCCAGATGTTGGGGAAGATGCCAGAGCTAAGGATGATGTTAAAGAGTTTAAGTATAGCTAATTGAAATTTGTGGTCTGTATATTTTATCATTTCATTGAGGATACCATCTCTCTCTCTCTCTCTGTCTCTCTCTCTCTCTCTCTCTCTCTCTCTCTCTCTCTCTCTCTGTCTCTCTCTCTCTCTCTCTCTCTCTCTCTCTCTCTCTCTCTCTCTCTCTCTCTCTCTCTCTCTCTCTCTCTCTCTCTGTCTCTCTGTCTCTCTCTGTCTCTCTGTCTCTCATGTCACTGCATGTGAGAGACCCCCTCCACTTCTCCCCCCCCCCCCCTCATTCAAAACAAAGAAGAGAAAGACATTGTCTAAACAAGTGTTATTGGTCAGATCCATCTGCACATGAAGCGTGGCACTTTGTGGGTTTTATCTGTGTAATTCCTGCTAATGTGTGTGTGTGTGGTGTATGTGTGTGTGTGTGTGTGTGTGTGTGTGGTGTGTGTGTGACTGTAGCAATGTCTGTATTTCATATGGACAGGACAGCAGGGTCTGCTTGGGGAAATGATGTATTTCAGTTCCACATACTGTAACTGTACCAGAAATTAGGATGTTGCTAGATGAATGATTGCACCCTATTCCCTATATAGTGCACTACATGTAACCAGGGGTGTGAACGTTTAAACGTTAAAATGTTTAAACGAAGTTGGGATCCTTAACGTTAAGAAAAATCCCCCCTCAAAAATCCCCCCACAAAATATAAATCACAATGCAGTTATCCCAAAACATATTGTTTTCCATGTTATAGCCTGACTAGACAGTAGGCTTTAAAGAATGTTGTGTCATTTAAAATAAAAACCAAAGAGGAAGAGACAAACCTCTCTCTTCCTCACGCTGGCCTGCCTGCCCCCTCCTCTCTCTCCCTCGCGCTGGCCTGCCTGCCCCCTCCTCTCTCTCCCTCACGCTGGCCTGCCTGCCCCCTCCTCTCTCTCCCTCACGCTGGCCTGCCTGCCCCCTCCTCTCTCTCCCTCACGCTGGCCTGCCTGCCCCCTCCTCTCTCTCCCTCACGCTGGCCTGCCTGCCCCCTCCTCTCTCTCCCTCACGCTGGCCTGCCTGCCCCCTCCTCTCTCTTCCTCACGCTGGCCTGCCTGCCCCCTCCTCTCTCTCCCTCACGCTGGCCTGCCTGCCCCCTCCTCTCTCTCCCTCACGCTGGCCTGCCTGCCCCCTCCTCTCTCTTCCTCACGCTGGCCTGCCTGCCCCCTCCTCTCTCTCCCTCACGCTGGCCTGCCTGCCCCCTCTTCTCTCTCCCTCACGCTGGCCTGCCTGCCCCCTCCTCTCTCTCCCTCACGCTGGCCTGCCTGCCCCCTCCTCTCTCTCCCTCACGCTGGCCTGCCTGCCGCCTCCTCTCTCTCCCTCACGCTGGCCTGCCTGCCCCCTCCTCTCTCTCCCTCACGCTGGCCTGCCTGCCCCCTCCTCTCTCTCCCTCGCGCTGGCCTGCCTGCCCCCTCCTCTCTCTCCCTCGCGCTGGCTCTCCTGCTCTTGCTCTTCACCAGAGATCTGTAGATAATGCCGAGACGCTCATGTCTCCGCCCTAACAATGGGAGTCATTGTCCCAAAGGTGGGAAGGCAGGCGACAAGCTTAGGTCCAAAATAAGCCCATAGAAACGCATTGGGCTTATTTTGGACAGATTTTGCCGAGAGTGAAACCTCTAGCTTTGCCTCTTCCTCTCTGTCTTCGGCCTGTTGCGTTTAGAATATCCTAGCCTTTTCCTTGATGATAGGCCCTGCTTTACTGAAGTTGTGAAACATTGCAAGCCAAGAAATTACCAGATAGAGCATTCCACTGCAAGATACAGCTTTTGATTGCCGATAGAGAAGTGTAGTGCTCTGGCTCTGTCTGCCTGGTGGCCCTCCCCTCTCGCTCCGTCCCTCACTAGCTCGCTATGAAAGATGCGAGTGTTCTCGGAAATACGGCAACTAATGTGTCTCCTCCATTCCAAAAAGACTGAATCTTAGGAGTCGATTCCTAGTGGAATCGAATCATGACACTGAGAAATGGGAGTCGCTGTGCAAGGAGTCAAATAATCATATATTTTGGAGACGACTCTCCACCACTTGCGTCAGTGTCGTTAACTTTGAGGTACAGAAATGGTAGTACAGGGGCAATGCTTACCCATCTAAAAGGGAGGCACCATGAGGCCCAAACCCTTGCTGTCAGCAGCGCAGCTGCATTATGAATTCACTTGGGAAATGTGTGAATTTTTCTAATCATTTTAACGGAAAACCGATCAAAATGTATATTTGTCACATCCCTTAGGGCTCAACGTGGATTAAGGCAGCCCCTCCGCACCTCTCTGATTCAGATGGATTGGGTTAAATGCAGAAGACACATTTCAGTCGAACGCATTCAGTTGTACAACTGACTAGGTATCCCCCTTTCCCTAGATCAACACTCCTATTCTGAGAAGCTTTGGGGATATGGGCCCGGGTCAAAAGTTCTGCACTATATAGGGTGTCATTTCGGTTTCAGTCGTAGTTTGTCAGTTCAGTTGAGCGTGTTTATTTCAGGCCAGTTATCCAGGGTTATTAGTAGTAGATCTGCCTGTATTAACAGCCATGCTTAGAGTAGTAGGTTCTGTTCACTTTCTGCCATGTGATCAATGCTGAGATAAAAGCAGCCAGCAGAAGCCCTGTGGTGTTCTCATTTAGAACACATTTCATTCTGATTCTAGCTCTAGAACACATCGTCACATCCCAGCTGACTCTTTAACATTCCATTCCCTGGCAGAGAGAATAAGAAAACAGTAACTAGAAATGCGACAGCATGGTCGACAACACGGCCGGATTATAGTAGATATGTGTCTGTGTATGTTACACACACACACACACACAGCGTGCCCACAACGCCACCATGGTCAACAGGTTGACAGGTTTCAGTTCACTGTATACCTCATACCTGTAAACCTCATACCTCCTGTATACCTCAAAACTCCTCTATTCCTCATACCTGTATTCCTCATACCTGTATACCTCATACCTGTATACCTCATACCTGTATACCTCCTACTTGTATATGTTTGTGTGTGTGTGTGTGTGTGTGTGTGTGTGTGTGTGTGTGTGTGTGTGTGTGTGTGTGTGTGTGTGTGTGTGTGTGTGTATGTGTGTATGTGTGTATGTGTGTGTGTGTGTGTGTGTGTGTGTGTGTGTGTGTGTGTGTGTGTGTGTGTGTTATTGGCCCTAGGGCCCCTTTAGAACTGCAGAGAACCCTCCAGAAAGTTCCCGGAACCCCTCAGAGTGCCCTGAAACCTCCCGGCAAGCCGGCCCTACTTGTCAAGTTATGGCGTGAAATTTAGGCTTACGAGATACACTATGGTGAAAAGTATGTGGACACCTGCTCGTCGAACATCTCATTCCAAAATCATGGACATTAATATGGAGTTGGTCCCCCCCTTTGCTGCTATAACAGCCTCATCTCTTCTGGGAAGACTTTCCACTAGATGTTAGAACATTGCTGTGGGTAGTTTAAAATGTTTGTGAATCTTAAGTGAAAAGATCAATGGTAGTTTAAAAGTTTGTGAATCAAAAGGAAAAGGTCAATGGTAGTTTAAAAGGTTTGTGAATCAGAAGTGAAAAGATCAATGGTAGTTTAAAAGGTTTGTGAATCAAAAGGGAAAAGATCAATGGTAGTTTAAAAGGTTTGTGAATCAAAAGGGAAAAGATCAATGGTAGTTTAAAAGGTTTGTGAATCAGGAAAAGATCAATGGTAGTTTAAAAGGTTTGTGAATCAAAAGGAAAAGGTCAATGGTAGTTTAAAAGGTTTGTGAATCAAAAGGGAAAAGATCAATGGTAGTTTAAAAGGTTTGTGAATCAAAAGGGAAAAGATCAATGGTAGTTTAAAAGGTTTGTGAATCAAAAGGAAAAGGTCAATGGTAGTTTAAAGGGTTTGTGAATCAAAAGTGAAAAGATCAATGGTAGTTTAAAAGGTTTGTGAATCAAAAGGGAAAAGGTCAATGGTAGTTTAAAAGGTTTGTGAATCAAAAGTGAAAAGATCAATGGTAGTTTAAAAGGTTTGTGAATCAAAAGGGAAAAGGTCAATGGTAGTTTAAAAGGTTTGTGAATCAAAAGGGAAAAGATCAATGGTAGTTTAAAAGGTTTGTGAATCAAAAGGAAACACAGAGCCACTTTCCCTGTTTTCTATCCAGGACTAGTTTAATACAAAACACAGCAATGGAACAATGGGGGATTATTCCACAGTGAGCCTCTCTTTTAAGCAAACAGAGAAAAGCTGAAGTGTGTACCTTTTGTGTTGCCGTAGCATGTGAGAACAGGATGAGTCTGTAGCACCGTAGTGTTATTCCCTCGTTATCTACAGAGTGATATGGGGTTCTTATTTTTTAAGCTTATGCATCCTTATTTCAATGTGAAACCCACCACTGGTGTGCGTCGCCGAAGAGCTCTATTTTCATGTCATCCAACAAATGTAAACGCCTGGATTTTGCTAAAAAGGCATTGGCACTTGGATTGGAACTGGTGCTTTGGTCATATGACTTGAAAATAGAGGTCTTTGGCCATGCACACCAGTGGTGGGTTTGGCGCCAAATTAAGGATGCATGAGCAGAAAATAACCCCATACCTGCGGTCAAATATGGTGGTGGATCTTTGATGTTATGGGGCTATTTGTGACCAACCGCCTCGATTCGTGTCACGCCCTGGCTCTGGGGACACTTGTATGTTGAGCCAGGGTGTGAGTTTCAGTTGTTTGTCTAGTAGTTGTATTTCTATGTTGGCCAGAGTGGTTCCCAATCAGAGGCAACGAGTGTCAGCTGTTGCTGGTTGTCTCTGATTGGGAACCATATTTAGACAAGCTGTTTTCCCACAGTGGTTGTGGGATCTTGTTCTAGTTGGTTTTGTGTTAGACCGTGAGCTGTCACGTTATCGTTTTGTTGTTTTGTTCGGTTAATCACTAAATAAAGAGTATGTTCGTCTTCAATGCTGCGCCTTGGTCCTCCTCTGTTCCCGACGATCGTGACAGAAGATCCCACCAGAACTGGACCAAGCAGCGGGTCCAGGAGCCATCGCCAGGAAAATCTCTGGCGGATATCCAGCGCCTCCTCGACTGGGTCAAGCCGGGTGAGCAAGAGAGGGGCTTGACGTGGAAGCAGAAGGGCGAAAGGCTGGCAAAAAGTATGGAGACCTGGTCCACGGGTAGGAGAGAAGCCCAGAATTTTTTTAGGGGGGGGGCTAACGCCGTGGACGACGGGGCAGCAGGAGACCGCGATAGGGCGGCCCAGCGGGTTGGCAGAGGAGGCCGCCAGGTTACGGGGGCCACTGGTCAAAGAGGGGAAGGAAGGTGTAGAGGCACGGCGAGAGGTACTGGGGTGTGTTACCAGTCCAGTCCGGCCCGTTCCAGATCCCGGCGTAGGGCCAGTGGTGTGTGTCCCCAGTACGGTCCGGTCTGTTCCTGCTCCCCGCACCAAGCCAATGGTGCGCGTCGCCAGTCCGGTCCGTCCTGTTCCTGCTCCCCGCACCAAGCCAATGGTGCGCGTCGCCAGCTCGGCCCGGCCTGTTCCTGCACCCCGCACCAAGCCTATGGTGCGCGTCGCCAGCTCGGCCCGGCCTGTTCCTGCTCCCCGCACCAAGCCTATGGTGCGCGTCGCCAGCCCGGCCCGGCCTGTTCCTGCTCCCCGCACCAGGCCAATGGTGCGCGTCGCCAGCCCGGTCCGACCCGCTCCTGCTCCCCACACCAAGCCAGGGGTGTGCGTCGTCAGTCCGGCACGGCCCGTGCCTGTTCCACCGGTGCCTGGTCCGGCACCGGTCAGCTGCTTCACGCCGGAGCTAGAGCAATCCGCTCCACCAGTGTGCAGTCCAGCTCCGGTCAGCGGGGCCAGACCGGACCAGGGGTACTTTGGGGGGTTGGAGAGTGAGTGGGGATCAGGCCCGGAGCCGGATCCGCCGCCAAGGCGGAGTGCCCACCCGGTCCCTCCCCTGTGGTATTTAGTTGGCGCGGTCGGAGTCCGCGCCTTTAGGGGGGGGTACTGTCACGCCCTGGCTCTGGGGACACTTGTATGTTGAGCCAGGGTGTGAGTTTCAGTTGTTTGTCTAGTAGTTTTATTTCTATGTTGGCCAGAGTGGTTCCCAATCAGAGGCAACGAGTGTCAGCTGTTGCTGGTTGTCTCTGATTGGGAACCATATTTAGACAAGCTGTTTTCCCACAGTGGTTGTGGGATCTTGTTCTAGTTGGTTTTGTGTTAGACCGTGAGCTGTCACGTTATCGTTTTGTTGTTTTGTTCGGTTAATCACTAAATAAAGAGTATGTTTGTCTTCAACGCTGCGCCTTGGTCCTCCTCTGTTCCCGACGATCGTGACAATTCGGTCTTACGCAGCAAAATTTGAAATGGTGTTTTTTACATTGGATAAAAGTAGAGACTCTAGAACATTGTATATCATACACTGCAGCTGAGGAACAATGGGAATGTAATTCTGCTTTGAAAGTTGATAAACTTGTAACCCCACTTTTGAGAAAATGGCCCTGTTTTGGTACACCTACTGGAGAGCTCTTCTTTGTCTACACCCATTCAGCATTGTTCACACCCTCTTAAGCCTTAGCCCCACCCATCTCTTTAAGGATTAAAAATGTGAGGCCATGTGCTAAACAGAGTGAGTAAGGTAGTGTAGTAAACAACCAAAGATTAAGACTAAAAGTGGTGAAATGGTTACTTGAATATTTAAATAGTAGCAATATCCAAAATAGAAAGTGTCCAGATAAAAATATTTTATAAATATTTTATAATTATTAGATAATGCTTACTCAGACACACTTGTCTAAATTTATCTGTGAAATAAATGCTATAACCCCCCCCCCCCCCCCCCCCCCGCCACATCTAGCTAGGTGGATGGGTCACTATTGTCTAGTTGTGAGATGTATTTTTTTTAACATTTTAGTCATTTAGCAGACGCTCTTATCCAGAGCGACTTACAGTTAGTGAGTGCATACATTTTCATACTGGTCTTCACAAAGTTCACTGCTTCAGTGTTATGAGATATTTTTGTCAGATGTTACTATGGTATACTGAAGTATAATTACAAGCATTCCATAAGTGTCAAAGGCTTTTATTGACAATTACATTAAGTTTATGCAAAGAGTCAATTTTTTTAAATAGTTATATATATATATATATATATATATATATATATATATATATATATATATATATATATATATATATACAGTGGGGAGAACAAGTATTTGATACACTTCCGATTTTGCAGGTTTTCCTACTTACAAAGCATGTAGAGGTCTGTAATTTTTATCATAGGTACACTTTAACAAAAATCCAGAAAATCACATTGTATGATTTTTAAGTAATTAATTTGCATTTTATTGCATGATATAAGTATTTGATACATCAGAAAAGCAGAACTTAATATTTGGTACAGAAACCTTTGTTTGCAATTACAGAGATCATACGTTTCTGTAGGTCTTGACCAGGTTTGCACACACTGCAGCAGGGATTTTGGCCCACTCCTCCATACAGACCTTCTCCAGATCCTTCAGGTTTCGGGGCTGTCGCTGGGCAATACGGATTTTCAGCTCCCTCCAAAGATTTTCTATTGGGTTCAGGTCTGGAGACTGGCTAGGCCACTCCAGGACCTTGCGATGCTTCTTACGGAGCCACTCCTTAGTTGCCCTGGCTGTGTGTTTCGGGTCGTTGTCATGCTGGAAGACCCAGCCACGACCCATCTTCAATGCTCTTACTGAGGGAAGGAGGTTGTTGGCCAAGATCTCGCGATACATGGCCCCATCCATCCTCCCCTCAATACGGTGCAGTCGCCCTGTCCCCTTTGCAGAAAAGCATCCCCAAAGAATGATGCTTCCACCTCCATGCTTCACAGTTGGGATGGTGTTCTTGGGGTTGTACTCATCCTTCTTCTTCCTCCAAACACGGCGAGTGGAGTTTAGACCAAAAAGCTCTATTTTTGTCTCATCAGACCACATGACCTTCTCCCATTCCTCCTCTGGATCATCCAGATGGTCATTGGCAAACTTCAGAAGGGCCTGGACACGCGCTGGCTTGAGCAGGGGGACCTTGCGTGCGCTGCAGGATTTTAATCCATGACGGCGTAGTGTGTTACTAATGGTTTTCTTTGAGACTGTAGTCCCAGCTCTCTTCAGGTCATTGACCAGGTCCTGCCATGTAGTTCTGGGATGATCCCTCACCTTCCTCATGATCATTGATGCCCCACGAGGTGAGATCTTGCATGGAGCCCCAGACCGAGGGTGATTGACCGTCATCTTGAACTTCTTCCATTTTCTAATAATTGCACCAACAGTTGTTGCCTTCTCATCAAGCTGCTTGTCTATTGTCATGTAGCCCATCCCAGCCTTGTGCAGGTCTACAATTTTATCCCTGATGTTCTTACACAGCTCTCTGGTCTTGGCCATTGTGGAGAGGTTGGAGTCTGTTTGATTGAATGTGTGGACAGGTGTCTTGTATACAGATAACGAGTTCAAACAGGTGCAGTTAATACAGGTAATGAGTGGAGAACAGGAGGGCTTCTTAAAGAAAAACTAACAGGTCTGTGAGAGCCGGAATTCTTACTGGTTGGTAGGTGATCAAATACTTATGTCATGCAATAAAATGCAAATTAATTACTTAAAAATCATACAATGTGATTTTCTGGATTTTTGTTTTAGATTCCATCTCTCACAGTTGAAGTGTACTTATGATAATAATTACAGACCTCTACATGCTTTGTAAGTAGGAAAACCTGCAAAATCGGCAGTGTATCAAATACTTGTCCTCCCCACTGTATATATATATATAGAGGTGACAGCATTGGAAATGCTTTTGGCGGTTAATCTGCTTCTGTTTTGTGGGTGGCACTGTGTGCTGTTTTCGATGGATGGGTCCTGGCCTCTCGGGGCCTTAGGGATCCGTAGGAACGTGGGTGGGATGCTGATCACTGGGATGACGGCTCAACTTGGGATGGGGAGGGTCTTTAGCGGGGGAATTAGTGGAGAACAATTGAAGGGTTACTCCGTAGCAATGCAAATATCACGGTACAGCTATATGGACACTCAATCATTACGGTATTTTTTGTTGGTAAATTTACAAACATATATAATGATAAATAGACTTGAAACTTGTATCTCATTATGGTGTATGGTGAAATAAGTATAGCCAGTTATAATTGTAATGGCTTGGCTGATAATAACAAAAGAAGAACAATATTTACATGGCTCCAAGAGAAGGAATATAATATCTATTGTATACAGGAAACTCATTCAACAATTCGAGATGAAGTTGCGTGGAAAAAGGAATGGGGGGGGGGGGGGGGGGAATATACTTCTCCCATGGGCAAAGAAATTCAAAAGGGGTGATGATATTAATTAATAGTAATTTCAATCCGAATGTGCAAATTGTCTAAATAGATACGCAAGGTAGATGGATTATTTTAAATATGTTATTGGACCATAAACAGATATGGCTCATTAACCTTTACGGACCAAATAATGATGATCCACAATTCTTTGACAATATATATAATAAATTATCAAGCCTGCAAGCAATTCAAGACAATATTATATGGTGGGGGATTATAATACTGTTTTAAATAGCTCAATGGACCGTAAAGGAAATCACACCACAAACAATCACCCACATGCTCTTAAGGAAATTGTAAATGTCACGGATACATTAGAACTAGTAGATATATGGAGGCTTAAATAATCTGATCTAGTGAGATATACATGGCGGAGACTGAATCAAGCTAGTCGTCTTGACTTCTTTCTTATCTCATTCTCGTTGGCACCAAAAGTTTAAAAAACAGTGTTGACAGGGGACAGAATGCGGTCGGACCATCATATAATTTGGCATATACATTACTCTTACTGAATTTCTATGGAGGACTAAAAGTGCCACAATTAAATAAATAAATACACCATTAAATAATTACTTAAATGTGTCATGAATTAATTCAAATTAGAATTAAATACATAAATGTGTAATTAAATGTATCATTAATTAATTCAAATACCGATTCATTTTATGTAAAATACATATATAATTATTTCACTATTTACATTTAGATTTCATGATCCTGCATTGCAGTGATTCATGAATTACTTAAAACTGTCAAACTGACCCATCAAAGTCAGTGGGCGGGGCTAACGCGAATCTAGTCTGATCCATTGCTTTGGTCTGAAGTAGAGTAGGCCAACCTGGATAGAGACAATGGAGGATCTCCGTGAACTTTCCAGGGAGTTGGTTAGAGACATTTTAAACTTAGCAGAGGATGTAGAAGCAGGACCTGCTGACATTATCCGGAATTGATTTGTCTTGGCTTGATGCAGAGGGTAACCAATCAGGCGTTAGGTTCCGCCTACCAACTTTTGATGGGTCAGTTTGACAGTTTTAAGTAATTCAGGAAGCACTCCAACGCAGGACCATGAAATGTAAATGTAAATAGTGAAATTATTATATATGTATTTTACATAAAATGAATCGGTATTTGAATTAATTAATGACACATTTAATAACACATTTATGTATTTAATTCTAATTTTAATTAATTAATGACACATTTAAGTAATTATTTAATGGTGTATTTATTTATTTAATTGTGGCACTTTTAGTCCTCCATAAATTTCCACGTGGGCGAGGATATTGGAAATGTAATCAAAGCCTATTAGATGATAATTTATTTATAATTAGAACAAAGGATTTTATAAATGACTTTTTCTGACATAACATAGGTACAGCAAATCCCCCTTATTGTATGGGACACCTTTAAATGTGCCTTTAGAGGCCATGCAATTCAGTACTCATCTCGAAAACAAAAGCAATTTAGCTCAAAATAGTTTATACTAACAAAGGAAATAGAAAGTCTAACAGAACAGATAGATGGCAATAAAAACTGTAACATAGAGGCACAGAATAAATTAGAGGAAAAACAAAAAGAAATGGAGAAACTTATTCAAGAAAGATCAAGTGTAATATATTATAAAAATAAAGCAAACTGGATGGAATATGGGGAAAATGCACAAAATTATTTTTTAATCTTCAACATAGGAATGCTACCAAAAAGAACTTAATGAAACTGGTTACAATTGACGGAGTCACCCATGATTCACCAAATGATATTTTGAAGGAGGAAACAAAGTACTTTAAGCATATGTTTTATTTTCAGTCGCCTCCATCTCCTCTAACTGAAGCTAATTGTAGTGATTTTTTTTCTATTTATAATGTCAAATTAACAGCCATACAGAAAGACTAATGTGAAGGTGAAATTACAGAGGAGGAATTTCTGGATGCAATTAAAGACTTTAAGTCTGGGAAAACTCCAGGGTTAGATGGCATACCAGTCGAGGTATACCAAACCTTTTTTGATATACTAAGAGGACCGTTATTAGCATGTTTCAACCACTCCTATGTAAATGGTAGATTATCTGACACTCAAGAAGAAGGTCTGATCTCATTATTACTGAAACAGGATACAAGTGGAAAATATAAAGATCCAGTCCATAAAAAAAATTGGAGGCCCCTTACACTTCAGTGTTGTGATGCAAAAATTCTAGCAAAATGTATAGCGCATATAATTAAAAAGGTATTGTCAGATATTATTCATTCTAATCGGACAGGTTTTTTACATGGAAGATACATTGGAGATAATATAAGGCAAGTATTGGAAACAATAGAACACTATGGAAAATATGGGAAACCAGGCCTGCTATTCATAGCAGACTTCGAAAAGGCATTTGATAAAGTACGACTGGGGTTTATATATAAATGCCTGGAGCATTTCAATTTTGGAGAATCTCTTATAAAATGGGTCAAAATCATGTATAGTAACCCTAGGTGTAAAATAGTAAATAATGGCTATTTCTCAGAAAGTTTTAAACTGTAAAGAGGAGTGAAACAAGGTTGTCCACTATCAGCATATCTATTTATTGTGGCCATCGAGATGTTAGCTACTAAAATCAGATCCAATAATAATATCAGAGGATTAGAAATCCAGGGCTTAAAAACAAAGGTGTCATTGTACGCTGATGATTCATGTTTTCTTTTAAATCCACAACTAGAATCTTTCCACAGCCTCATAGACGATCTAGATACATTTTCTAACCTCTCTGGATTACAACCAAATTATGACAAATGTACTATATTACGTATTGGATCACTAAAAAATACAATTTTTACATTACCATGTAGTTTACCAATAAAATGGTCTGATGGTGATGTGGATATACTCGGAATACATATCCCAAAGGAAATAAATGATCTAACTTCAATACATTTTAATAGAAATGTTAGAAAAAATAGATAAGATCTTACTACCATGGAAAGGAAAATACCTGTCAATTTGTGGAAAAATCACCCTGATTAACTCTTTAGTATTGTCCCAGTTTACCTATTTGCTTATGGTCTTGCCTACGCCTAGCGAACAGTTTTTTAAATTATATGAGAAAAAAATATTCAATTTTATTTGGAACGGCAAGCCAGACAAAATTAAAAGGGCATATTTATATAATGAATATGAATTCGGAGGACAGAAATTATTAAATATTAAAGCATTAGACCTATCACTAAAAGCTTCAGTCATACAAAAGTTAAATCCGAACTGGTTCTCAAGCAAATTAGTAAGATTGTCTCACCCAATGTTCAAGAAAGGCCTTTTTCCCTTTATTCAGATTACAACAACTCATTTTCAGTTATTTGAAAAGGAAATAATCTCCCAAATATCACTATTTCTAAAACAAGCCATAGAAAGTTGGTTGCAATTTCAAATTAATCCTCCAGAAACGACAGAACAAATAATGCAACAAATAGTGTGGTTAAATTCAAATATACTAATTGACAAAAAAACTTTATTTTTTGACAGAATGTTTAAAAAAGGTATAATCTTCGTAAATGATATCATCGGTAGGACTGGTGGAGTTATGTCGCACATTCAGCTAACAAAAACATATGGAAATGTCTGCTCTACCCAAAATTACAACCAAATAATTGCAGCCTTACCGCAAAAGTGGAAGAGGAAAGTGGAAGGGGGAGAAAGTAAGGAACTTGTCTTTCGGCCTTGCATTAAAGAACATAATTGGTTAAGGAAAACTGTGATAAATAAAAAAGTATATCAGTTTCACTTAAGGACCAAAGGATTGACAGCCGTCCCATATAGATTGCAAAATAGTTGGGAAGAGATTTTTGACGTACCGATCCCATGGCATAGTGTTTATGAACTGACACGCAAAACGACACTGGATTCAAAAATTAGAATCTTTCAATTTAAATTATTATATAAAATTCTTGCTACCAATAGAATGTTATTTATATGGGGGATACAATCTTCCCAGCTCTGCAGATTTTGCTGTGAAGAGACAGAATCATTAGATCATTTGTTTTGGTTCTGTCCATTTGTAGCTTGTTTTTGGACATGGAATGGCTAAAGGATTGCAATATTTACCTGGAGCTAACCTTGCAGATAACATTACTGGGTGATCTGAAAAGTCATAGTCAATCGATCAATAATATAATAATACTTTTAGCAAAAATGTTTATTTTTAATTCACAATCAGTAGAAGCAATGAGAATAGAAAGGTTCAGAACTTTTGTAAAACATCACAGTATGGTTGAAATATATATGGCAAATAGAAATCCTATATGGATGGTGTTAAGAGATAGATGGGAGGTATTGAATGGAGTTGAAGGATGGGACTAATAACAAATAACAACAAATAATAACAAGATAACTAATAATGTAAGCATACTGTGTCCATAATAAGTATATAGGTTGTATGTTGGGAGCTTTTGGGAAAGAGCACAGTTAGAAAGATATGGCATATAGAAGCAAACCAGATGGACATCATGAAAATGATTGAAAAGGTTGAGAGTAGAATAAGTTCAGGAGCAAAAAAAAAATAAAAATAAAAAATTGAATTATTGTAAAATTGACTGTGTCCATAAGGTGTAGATAGTAAGTAGAGGCTGGAAGTAGAGGCCTGGGCATTGTTGTTCACTAATTTACCCCAAGTAGGGAAAGGATGGCGGGGTTGAAAAGTAATAAAGGGGAGTATATATATAAAAAACATGGGGGATTGGAAGTGATGCAGACAATTACATTGATAGAAGTTACAATCTATCTGCAATATTAAGCTGATCTACCCCCAAGAAGAAAAAAAAGAAAAAGAAAAAAATTGTCAATATTTGCAGTGTTGACCCTTCTTTGTCAAGACCTCTGCAATCTGTCCCTGGCATGCTGTCAATTAACTTCTGGGCCACATCCTGACTGATGGCAGCCCATTCTTGCATAATCAATGCTTGGAGTTTGTCAGAATTTGTGTGTTTTTGTTTGTCCACCTGCCTCTTGAGGATCGACCACAAGTTCTCAATGGGATTAAGGTCTGGGGAGTTTCCTGGCCATGGACCCAAAATGTTGATGTTTTGTTCCAAGGTGCTCCATCATGCTGGAAAAGGCATTGGTCGTCACCAAACTGTTCTTGGATGGTTGAGAGAAGTTGCTCTCGGAGGATGTGTTGGTACCATTCTTTATTCATGGCTATGTTCTTAGGCAAAATTGTGAGTGAGCCCACTCCCTTTGCTGAGAAGCAACCCCACACATGAATGGTCTCAGGATGCTTTACTGTTGGCATGACACAGGACTGATGGTAGCGCTCACCTTGTCTTCTCCGAACAAGGTGTTTTACAGATGCCCCAAACAATCAGAAATGGGATTCATTAGAGAAAATGACTTTACCCAAGTCCTCAGCAGTCCAATCCCTGTACGTTTTGCAGAATATCAGTCTGTCCCTGATGTTTTCCCTGGAGAGAAGTGGCTTCTTTGCTGCCCTTCTTGACACCAGGCCATCCTCCAAAAGTATTCGCCTCACTGTGCGTGCAGATGCACTCACACCTGCCTGCTGCCATTCCTGAGCAAGCTCTGCTCTGGTGGTGCCCCGATCCCGCAGCTGAATCAACTTTAGTAGACGGTCCTGGTGCTTACTGGACTTTCTTGGACGCCTTCTTCACAACAATTGAACCTCTCTCCTTGAAGTTCTTGATGATCCGATAAATGATTGATTTAGGTGCAATCTTACTAGCAGCAATATCTTTGCCTGTGAAGCCCTTTTTGTGCAAAGCAATGGTGACGGCACATGTTTCCTTACAGGTAACTATGGTTAACAGAGGAAGAACAATGATTTCAAGCACCACCCTCCTTTTAAAGCTTCCAGTCTGTTATTCTAACTCAATCAGCATGACAGAGTGATCTCCAGCCTTGTCCTCGTCAACACTCTCACCTGTGTTAACGAGAGAATCACTGACATGATGGCACCTGGTCCTTTTGTGGCAGGGCTGAAATGCAGTGGAAATGATTTTTGGGGATTAAGTTCATTTTCATGGCAAAGAGGGACTTTGCAATTAATTGCAATTCATCTGATCACTCTTCATGACATTCTGGAGTATATGCAAATTGCCATCATCAAAACTGAGGCAGCAGATTTTGTGAAAGTTAGTATTTGTGTCATTCTCAAAACTTTTGACCACGACTTTAATAATAATAATAATAATAATAATAATATTTCATGACTTTACACGTTCATGAAATACAATAGATGGCCGAAATCACCCCCAGACACACCTGGCTAATGTGATGGGTCGTGTAATCATCTGGGAAGTGAAACATGTTGTTTAGACATGTAGCTAAACAATTAACCATAATCCCATAGCTACAGTACAAACGGATTGTCATAGCTAGCCACCATGCATGAAATTCTGTAGTATGAATCTGCAGGTAGTTAAAGCTAACAAACTAGGTTCAATGTTAACACATTTTGATCAAATCTAAAAACATTCAAATGCCTCTCCTGTGAAGTAGTGACGTGCTTCTTGAAACGGGTCACATTTTGATTCCACTGGTCCTGGGGCACTTGTTAAGGTCAACGGCATCATGAACTTGAACCCAGTAAAGGGGCTCAAACTTTCCCGCAAGTGGATCTTCCAGCAAGACAATAACCCCAAGCACACGTCAAAATCAACAAAAAAAATTGTTAATATGACCACAAAATCAATATTTTGCAATGGCCATCTCAGTCTCCGGACTTGAACCCCATTGGGAAAACTGTGGTTTTAATTGAAGAGGGCAGTCCATAAGCACAGTCGAAGGATATCAATGATCTGGAACGATTCTGTATGGAGGAAAGGTCTAAGATCCCTCCCAACGTGTTCTCCAATCTCATCAAACATTTTAGAAAAAGGCTCAGTGCAGTTATCCTCGCAAGGTGAGGTAAAGGTATTGAAAACAGCCTTTTGGACTTGTATTAGTATAAAATAATATAATCTCCTAACTACTTTTGAGCATACAATATACTTTAGCTCAATATTTGCATTATTTATTTTATACAGTCTTTTTGGCTCATCTTTATCAAGGGTGCCAATAAATTTGGACCTGAATGTATCTATCTACAGCATTAACGTTACAGCAAATCTGTGCCTGTAGTCTTTTGTTGGGTTGGGTCTGCTACTGTAAGTGCATGCTATGCCTCTGACATCTAGACAGGAGCAGTGGATAGCAGATAGCTATACTCTCTTCTGTTCTATTCTCATAATCTGGGTTCTACACAGGAGCAGTGGATAGCAGATAGCTATACCCTCTTCTGTTCTATTCTCATAATCTGGGTTTCTACACAGAAGCAGTGGATAGCAGATAGCTGTGCTCTGTTCTGTTCTGTTTTCCTAATCTGGGTCACAGATCACATGATCTGGCACTCTGGGATAGATTTGTAATCTCTCGTGTCATCGTTGGCTTGTAGAGAGCCTCTCTTTAAGGGTTTTTCACCACCAGACAGAGATGAATGGCTAATGTGTGCTACTGTAAAGCGAGCCCCCGTTACTGCGGCAACCATAAAACAGAGCATTCATTGTGTACATGTACCGTACAGATGTGGTTTACATATTACGTGTGACATTATACATGTAAGAGTGTGTTCATTGCATAAACATGAGTTGTCTGTCCCCCTATAGGTCCTGACTATATCAAGCAGGCGTTCATGGAGCCAGTGGAGATCCCCAAGGATCCTCCTGAAGAGGAAGAGAAAGATCCCACCAGCCCCGCCCAGACCCACGGGCCCACCCCTCCACCCTCGCCCCACAGCAAGAAGAGACAGCACAGCAACAGCGTCTCCACCTCCGCCTCACGCAAGACCAGCAAAGACGAATCATCACACAGCCGCAAGGTCAGCAAAGACGAATCATCACACGGCCGCAAGGTCAGCAAAGAGGAGAAGCCGGGCCGTAAGAGCAGCAAAGAGGAGCGGCCGAGCAGGAAGTCGAGTAAAGAGGAGAGGGTGCCCATCGCTGCCGAGCCGCCCACAGCTGCTGCTCCCTCTTCCCAGGTAATATACCAGGAGGCTCCAGCTCCAGCCAAACCCCCCAAGGCCCCGGAGCCTAGCCCCACCAACGCACCACCTCCCCAGGCTGCTGCTCCACAGACGGTGGTGGGTCCTGGTAATGGAATGGGTCAGCTCCACTCTCAGTACCATAGCTACTACGTCAAAGCCCCCTCCAGGGGGCCCCTGCCCCCGGATCCTGAGCCCGAGGAGGACGAGGAGCCCAGTCAGCTGACCCTGGCCAGGATGGCCCCGCCGCCCCCCAAGACGTTCCGGAATTTCACCCCCAAGCCGACGCCCACCAGCGAGCAGAGCAAACTCAGGAAGCAGGATTCGCTGAAACCAAAGAGCCTGGCGGAGACCAAGAAGGCCAGTATGGAGATGGCTGAGGGGCAGGACAAAGATAATGTAAGTAGGAATGGTAATCTAGGATCAGTTTAGCCTTTTAGATCACAATGTATAAGACTTAAATGGACAGGGGGGGACCTGATCCTAGATCAGCACTGCTACTCTGAGACGCTTGATACTAACTCTTCTTGGTGTTGTCTTGCAGACTCCTAACTCTATCCTGGTTGCTATGGTGATGCTTTTGAATATCGGCCTAGCCATCATATTCGTCCACTTCCTGACATGATGGTCCTGTGTCTCAGGTAACCTCTTTTTTACATCTACAAATAAAAACAAGCACACAACATGTTTGTTATGTTCCTAACGAGCAGGCCTGATGAAGACCTCCTGTGAGTTATACAGTCCAATCAGTTACTAACTAATCAATTAAACCCCACCTGAACTGTGTTTGACCCCTCAGTGATGCCATGGCAACTGGTGCAGTTGCGTCTCCAGCCTTTTAAAAAAATCAAAATGGTGCCAGTCAGACTCGGAAGGGGCCGGAGGAGCTTGGGAATCAGCTTTGTGACACAGGAGAGAAACAGGAGAGGCCGGAGAGAAGGACCCGCAGCCTGTCCTGGGCCGTCCGCAGCCCCCGCCTGATCATAATACTCTCCTCTGGGTCCTGTTAAAGAACAAAATGACGCATCTGAGGGAGATAGTAAAAACAAGGAAAACGTAAACACACACACAGGAAAACATGAAGTCATTGAAACACACACGTCTGCTGACCCAAGCAGTGACCACTCCTTCTGTCAAAATCAAATCACATTTTATTGGTCGCATGCACGCATTAGCAGATGTTATTGCGGGTGTAGCGAAATGCTTGTCCTGTCCTTCTGTCCTGTCCTGGCAGGGACACAGAGGGACTGACTGACTGACTTTAACTGGGCCAGTGTGGAGATGCACTTTTAGATGACAGGAGCTAACAGCTGCCTTACTGTTTTACCCTCTGACGTCTTCATGCACGGCGAGGCCAGAGGACTGAGAGAGGTGGGCGTTCCAACCGTCCCACATTCTGAGTTCTGAGGTTCCAGTGTTCCGAGGCTCTTAACCAACCCCTTTGCTGCAGGAAAGCGGATGCACCGGATGTTAGCCGTCAGTGCTAGCGCGGTCAACACCGCCAGTCTTACTCTGTTAACCAATCACCATCCCATCGCAGCTTCCTTTAACTCCTCCCACCTTTACCCAGGAGACCCTGCTTTGACACCCCCTGTGCATGTTTTTGTTGTAGCTTTAGTTTGGGTTTCTGTATGTTGGTTACCTGCAGTCATGGACGTGTAGTTAAAAGAAAAAGGAAAACTAATACTGAGATTCCTTTATATGTTGGTATCCATAACGATTTCATTTAATCATAATGAGAAAATTCTATCCAAATTTTATTAAATGTGCAATATTATTATTTATTTTTAAATAAAGAATATATATTTTGCCAACAAAGGGTCTAGTCTATTGAGCATTGTAACTGTTATAAAAATCAGTTTATTTTATTTATCATACGACAGGAAAGACAAACATAATTTCAATAGATGGGGTCAGGCAGATTGACAGTATGATTTCAGGAACGAAGCCACACTGTGTAGCAAGCCTTAGCTAGCTCTATGCGACTGAGAGATGAAAAGTCTTATAAATTATGTAATTTATTGAATCAAAAGATGAAATTATTATTATTATTATTATTATTATTACACAATTGTGCATGGGATTTAGTTGACAAGTTACTTTAATTATCTTCTCTGCTTCCGATGTTAAAACCACTAAAGCTGTGAAGAGGAGGTAAATCAGTTGGTTTAGTCAAATAAAAAAACACGTATTGTTATTGTGAGGGCCTAATCTCTGCTTGCATGTCCGTGAGACTGGAGACTAAGCTTCCTGGATTGATTCTCAGAACAAGAATTGATTCTAGAATTGATTCTATTGATTGTCAGAAGAAACTTGGTGTTGGATTTATTCAGGTTGAATTCAGGGGATAATATGTGGTACCTGTGGTTATGTGGATAAGGAGTGATGCCTTTAAAAAAGTATTGAACACTTCTATCTGTTTCTTTACCTCAGAAGAAGACAAGGAAGGGGGGGGGGGAGGGTGGAGGGTGGAGGGGGGGGGGGGGGGGGGGTGGAACAGACGATCGTTAAGAGACGAAGTCTGTGTCTTAATTGTG
This sequence comes from Coregonus lavaretus, assembly GCF_964263955.1. Taxonomy (NCBI): domain Eukaryota; kingdom Metazoa; phylum Chordata; class Actinopteri; order Salmoniformes; family Salmonidae; genus Coregonus; species Coregonus lavaretus. The sequence continues at coordinate 26,464 of NW_028165550.1, read as the reverse complement.
TTGTGTAGGAAGTGACCGGACTGTTGCAATCAAAGGGAGGTGAGTTATGTAAACGTGCCACTACATTCTAACCAGTAGTAGTCTTTGTTGCAGGTAAAGCATGATTTAATTTTAATTAAAAAACAAACAAATGGAGTACGTATGTACATAACAGTTGCTGTTATCCACTTCAAAGATTATTTATTTATGTGTTCATCATATGGTTGATAAATACACTGAGTGTACAGAACATTAGGAACACCTTCCTAATATTGAGTTGCGCCCCTTCCTTTTGCCCTCAGAACAGCCTCAATTCAGTCAGGGAATGGACTCTACAAGGTTTTGAAAGCGCTCCACAGGCATGCTGGCCCATGTTGACTCCAATGCTTCCCGCAGTTGTGTCAAGTTGGCTGGATGTCCTTTGGGTGGTGGACCATTCTTTATACACACGGGAAACTGTTGAGCGTGAAAAACCCAGATGCGTTGCAGTTCTTGACACACTCAAACCGGTGCGCCTGGCACCTACTACCATACCCCGTTCAAAGGCACTTAAATATTTTGTCTTGCCCATTCACCCTCTGAATGGCACACATACACAATCCATGTCTCAATTGTCTCAAGGCTTAAAAATCCTTCTTTAACCTGTCTCCTCCCCTTCATCTATACTGATTTAAGTGGATTTAACAAGTGACATCAATAAGGGATCATAGCTTTCACCTGGATTCACCGTGTCAGTCTTGTCATGGAAAGAGCAGGTGTTCATAATGTTTTGACCACTCAGTGTAGATATTTATTTGTTTAGAGTTTTTTTTGGTCTTCGTGAAAAAGGGCTTGAAAAGTGGCAAGATTTGGGTTTATTGCAATTTAGATTTTAGGACACTACTAGTTTGCATGGTCTTTTGACGAGACACAGTATAAAGCTCTGTACTTTGGGAGACTGCAAGCTTCTACAGACATTGACTGGTCTTTAGATTCTGATTGGTCCTACTGTGTTCATGTGCAGTCCGCCACAATAGAACTCATTTATGGCAAAGAAAATAATTAAACATTTCTAACCATTAAAAAAAAAAAAAAAAAAAGATTCTCAAGGCAACTTTACATTGTGTTGAATCTGTCTCGTTCTCAGACTGTACGAACCCACATCAATGTACTGCAGTTTGCTATACCCATCTGATAATATAACAACCCTTCTCATTGGAGATCCATGGTCTCTTTCTTTATTTTCTCCTCTGTTTCCTCTGTAATCTACGAGGGGTTAAAACAGGCAGAACTTGGGATATATATATATATTTTAAAAAAAAGCAACATTGCATGTTGGAAACCTTTATATATAGATAAGATATACTATTTGTAAGGATTTTTACAGAGCATAATCCAGAAACTGGTATGAGTTGGTATTTTTCTAACGATTTGCACACCTGTATTTTGACAATGGCTATAACATGTTTGTAACATTTGACAGTACTAAAATCTTTATTTGTTATTGGCTGTGATTTATGTATCATTTCAACCTGGACTCAGGGGGTAGACGTAACATAGTAAATGAAAATCCGGGACACACCAATTAGTATGATATATTACGTCTGGTATGGCATGTATTCATTTGTGGATGTCCGTCATCCTTTTCATATGATATGTTACGAATTCCAATTCTTATGATGTGTTTACGAATTCCAATTCGTTGTGGCTAACTTTAGCTAGTTGGCTAACTGGCTAACGCTAACGTTAGCTAGGTGGCTAACATTAGCTAGGCTAGGGGTTAGGGTTAGGGGTTAAGGTTAGGGTTAATATTAAGATTAAGGAGTTAAATTTAAATGGTTAAGGTTTGGGTTAGAAGAAGGGTTAGCTAACATGCTAAGTAGTTGCAAAGTAGCTAAAAAGTAGTAAATCGTTGCAAAGTTACTAATTAGCTAAAATGCTAAAGTTTTCCGTGACGGGATTCGAACATACAACCTTTTGGGGTTGCTAGACGTTCACGTTCACGTTGCCTTAAGTAACCTTCTGTCTTATGTAACCGTACCAAACGTAACATAGCGTACACATTTGAGTGTCCCAGATTTTTGTTTACTATGTTACATCTACTCTATGAGACCAGCCTGATCATTTGGGGGCGGGGGACAAGACAAAGATTATACTTGTTTTGACTGTTTTACCAAACGATGAGGAACCGTGTGAGACGTTTGATATCTCAAGGTATGGTGTCACCCCGCTGATTTGTGCAGTCTTTGGAGATGTATTTGTGTGTGTATAACAATAAAGAAGTTATGCCCCTGTACACTGTCCATCTCTGGTTGATTGTCTTTGTCTCTTCAATACTCCTGTACATTGGAATGCATCTTGGATTAGACATAGGACGCATTAGAATGCATCTTGGATTAGACATAGGACGCATTAGAATGCATCTTGGATTAGACATAGGACGCATTAGAATGCATCTTGGATTAGACATAGGAGGCATTAGAATGCATCTTGGATTAGACATAGGAGGCATTAGAATGCATCTTGGATTAGACATAGGAGGCATTAGAATGCATCTTGGATTAGACATAGGAGGCATTAGAATGCATCTTGGATTAGACATAGGACGCATTAGAATGCATCTTGGATTAGACATAGGAGGCATTAGAATGCATCTTGGATTAGACATAGGAGGCATTAGAATGCATCTTGGATTAGACATAGGAGGCATTAGAATGCATCTTGGATTAGACATAGGAGGCATTAGAATGCATCTTGGATTAGACATAGGAGGCATTAGAATGCATCTTGGATTAGACATAGGAGGCATTAGAATGCATCTTGGATTAGACATAGGAGGCATTAGAATGCATCTTGGATTAGACATAGGAGGCATTAGAATGCATCTTGGATTAGACATAGGAGGCATTAGAATGCATCTTGGATTAGACATAGGAGGCATTAGAATGCATCTTGGATTAGACATAGGAGGCATTAGAATGCATCTTGGATTAGACATAGGAGGCATTAGAATGTATCTTGGATTAGACATAGGAGGCATTAGAATGTATCTTGGATTAGACATAGGAGGCATTAGAATGTATCTTGGATTAGACATAGGAGGCATTAGAATGTATCTTGGATTAGACATAGGAGGCATTAGAATGTATACTTCAAAGGAACTCGACCCCGACCTCTAACCCACAGCCCATGACCTCTAACTTGACCTCCTCTAAGCCACACCCACCACCCCTTGACCTATGGCCCCTCTTCACTTCCCCTCTGTCCGGTCCTATCTACGGTGGTCCCACTAGGACAGTAAATCACCAGATGAAAAGGTCACAGGGTAAAACCAGAGGCTTCGTTCCAAATGGCACCCCTATTCCCTTTACACTGCACTACTAACATAGGGCCCTGGTCAAAAGTAGGGCACTATAAAGGGAATAGAGTGCCATTTGGAACGAAGCCAGTGCGTCCAGGCAGGCAGGTGTAGACACAATGGGCTGACTGACTCCAGGTCAGTTAGTTGTGTTCCCAGGGTCCAGGCAGGCAGGTGTAGACATAATGGGCTGACTGACTCCAGGTCAGTTAGTTGTGTTCCCAGGGCTGATCCAGTGCGTCCAGGCAGGCAGGTGTAGACATAATGGGCTGACTGACTCCAGGTCAGTTAGTTGTGTTCCCAGGGTCCAGGCAGGCAGGTGTAGACACAATGGGCTGACTGACTCCAGGTCAGTTAGTTGTGTTCCCAGGGTCCAGGCAGGCAGGTGTAGACACAATGGGCTGACTGACTCCAGGTCAGTTAGTTGTGTTCCCAGGGTCCAGGCAGGCAGGTGTAGACATAATGGGCTGACTGACTCCAGGTCAGTTAGTTGTGTTCCCAGGGCTGATCCAGTGCGTCCAGGCAGGCAGGTGTAGACATAATGGGCTGACTGACTCCAGGTCAGTTAGTTGTGTTCCCAGGGTCCAGGCAGGCAGGTGTAGACACAATGGGCTGACTGACTCCAGGTCAGTTAGTTGTGTTCCCAGGGTCCAGGCAGGCAGGTGTAGACACAATGGGCTGACTGACTCCAGGTCAGTTAGTTGTGTTCCCAGGGTCCAGGCAGGCAGGTGTAGACACAATGGGCTGACTGACTCCAGGTCAGTTAGTTGTGTTCCCAGGGTCCAGGCAGGCAGGTGTAGACACAATGGGCTGACTGACTCCAGGTCAGTTAGTTGTGTTCCCAGGGTCCAGGCAGGCAGGTGTAGACACAATGGGCTGACTGACTCCAGGTCAGTTAGTTGTGTTCCCAGGGCTGATCCAGTGCGTCCAGGCAGGCAGGTGTAGACATAATGGGCTGACTGACTCCAGGTCAGTTAGTTGTGTTCCCAGGGCTGATCCAGTGCGTCCAGGCAGGCAGGTGTAGACACAATGGGCTGACTGACTCCAGGTCAGTTAGTTGTGTTCCCAGGGCTGATCCAGTGCGTCCAGGCAGGCAGGTGTAGACACAATGGGCTGACTGACTCCAGGTCAGTTAGTTGTGTTCCCAGGGCTGATCCAGTGCGTCCAGGCAGGCAGGTGTAGACATAATGGGCTGACTGACTCCAGGTCAGTTAGTTGTGTTCCCAGGGCTGATCCAGTGCGTCCAGGCAGGCAGGTGTAGACATAATGGGCTGACTGACTCCAGGTCAGTTAGTTGTGTTCCCAGGGCTGATCCAGTGCGTCCAGGCAGGCAGGTGTAGACATAATGGGCTGACTGACTCCAGGTCAGTTAGTTGTGTTCCCAGGGCTGATCCAGTGCGTCCAGGCAGGCAGGTGTAGACACAATGGGCTGACTGACTCCAGGTCAGTTAGTTGTGTTCCCAGGGCTGATCCAGTGCGTCCAGGCAGGCAGGTGTAGACACAATGGGCTGACTGACTCCAGGTCAGTTAGTTGTGTTCCCAGGGCTGATCCAGTGCGTCCAGGCAGGCAGGTGTAGACATAATGGGCTGACTGACTCCAGGTCAGTTAGTTGTGTTCCCAGGGCTGATCCAGTGCGTCCAGGCAGGCAGGTGTAGACATAATGGGCTGACTGACTCCAGGTCAGTTAGTTGTGTTCCCAGGGCTGATCCAGTGCGTCCAGGCAGGCAGGTGTAGACATAATGGGCTGACTGACTCCAGGTCAGTTAGTTGTGTTCCCAGGGCTGATCCAGTGCGTCCAGGCAGGCAGGTGTAGACATAATGGGCTGACTGACTCCAGGTCAGTTAGTTGTGTTCCCAGGGCTGATCCAGTGCGTCCAGGCAGGCAGGTGTAGACACAATGGGCTGACTGACTCCAGGTCAGTTAGTTGTGTTCCCAGGGCTGATCCAGTGCGTCCAGGCAGGCAGGTGTAGACACAATGGGCTGACTGACTCCAGGTCAGTTAGTTGTGTTCCCAGGGCTGATCCAGTGCGTCCAGGCAGGCAGGTGTAGACACAATGGGCTGACTGACTCCAGGTCAGTTAGTTGTGTTCCCAGGGCTGATCCAGTGCGTCCAGGCAGGCAGGTGTAGACACAATGGGCTGACTGACTCCAGGTCAGTTAGTTGTGTTCCCAGGGCTGATCCAGCTGGATTCGTCTCCTGTTACATCCGCTGGGTAATGCAGTGGTACACCCACATGAAAAGAATACTACGGTTTATTATAGAATACTACAGTACTTACTAGAGAATTCTGTAGTAAACTATAGTTTACTGTAGAATACTATACCACACCCTGTAGTATTCCTCGATTATGTGTGGTACTTACTATAGATTTCTGTAGTATACTATAGAATACTATAATATATACTACAGTAAAGTCTGTAAAAACAGCACAGTGAATACTATAGTATTTATACCATAGTATACTATAGTATTTTTCATGCGGGCAGGCCTGTGAACAGTATCATTCCAAATATCACCCCTATTTCCTAAATAGTGCACTACTTTTGATCAGAGCCCTGGTCAAAAGTAGTTCACTATAAAGGAGTTGGGTGGCATTTGGGACAGAGACTGTGTCACAGACACCAGCCTCCAGTGACATCAGCCTCACTGGGTCTCTACTCACCTGATTGGACAACACCGGCACTAACTTGTCTTCTCCCTCCTCTCTACAACTAAGTGTTTATCCAATCCAGACCTGGGTTCAAATATAATGTGTATTTGAGTATCTGATATTTAAAATACTTTTTTTCTGTGTATTTGAGTATTTTCAAAACAAGTACTTTTATTTGAGTATTTGAATGTTTATTTGTAAAACCAAATAGTCTGCCAAATTGAAATATTACCTGTTTCAAATACTATTGTCAAAAACCTGGGTTAAATGCATGGGAATGTATTTCAGTCAGTATATTTGAGTATTTTCAAAAACTTTCAAAGTGTATTTCCAAATACATTAAAAATATTCAACTACTTGTGTTTTCAAATAAAAGATGTCTGAATATTTACTTTGAATTTATGTGAAAGTAATTGAGATATTTTAAATACTATATGAACCCAGGTCTGATCCGTTATGAGCTTTGATATACAGAGGAAATGTTCCCTGTGCCTTCTCCCCTGGGAGGTATACTACAGAGCAGGATCAATGAGTTCTGATGTAACTTGTTATAGTGCGTCCATTAACTATAATGGTGAAGCTACAGTCACAGAACAATGAGCCAGATATTTAACCGGAAGTATACACCACCGTTCAAAAGTTTGGGGTCACTTGGAAATGTCCTTGTTTTCGAAAGAAAAACACTTTTTTTGTCCATTAAAATAGCATTAAATTGATCAGAAATACAAGTGTAGACATCGTTAATGTTGTAAATGGCTATTGTAGCTGGAAACGGCTGATTTTCAATGGAATATCTACATAGGCGTACAGAGGCCCATTATCAGCAACCATCTGTCCTGTGTTCCAATGGCACGTTGTGTTTGCTAATCCAAGTTTATCATTTTAAAAGGCTAATTGATCATAAAAAAACCTTTTGCAATTATGTTAGCACAGCTGAAAACTGTTGTGCCGATTAAAGAAGCAATAGAACTGGCCTTCTTGAGACTAGTTGAGTATCTGGAGCATCAGCAATTGTGGGTTCGATTACAGGCTCAAAATGGCCAGAAACAAATAACTTTCTTCTGAAACTCGTCAGTCTATTCTTGTTTTGAGAAATGAAGGATATTCCATGCAAGAAATTGCCAAGAAACTGAAGATCTCGTACAACGCTGTGTACTACTCCCTTCACAGAACAGCGCAAACTGGCTCTAACCAGAATAGAAAGAGGAGTGGGAGGCCCCGGTGCACAACTGAGCAAGAGGACAAATACATTAGAGTGTCTAGTTTGAGAAACAGACGCCTCACAGGTCCTCAACTGGCAGCTTCATTAAATAGTACCCGCAAAACACCAGTCTCAACGTCAACAGTGAAGAGGCGACTCCGGGATGTTGACCTTCTAGGCAGAGTTGCAAAGAAAAAGCCATATCTCAGACTGGCCAGTAAAAAGAAAAGATTAAGATGGGCAAAAGAACACAGACACTGGACATAGGAAGATTGGAAAAAAAGTGTTATGGACAGACGAATCGAAGTTTCGTCTGTCCTGGTCGATGGTTTTACTACTACACGGTCCACTGTTCTGCACGACCCACACACCTCCATATCTGCTAGCTCCAGTCATCCCAGATCCCTACCAGGGGAATGTGAGGGACAACAGCTTGGCAGCCAGACAGACTCACCAGCAGACCCCCCCTGATGGCTTGTATTCCCCTCCATATTTAATCTGGGGTGATGTTTTGGCCTTGGCCTGTTTTCACACTCTGACAGAAGCTGTTAGATTAATTTATTAACCCTGTGTGTGTGTGTGTGTGTGTGTGTGTGTGTGTGTGTGTGTGTGTGTGTGTGTGTGTGTGTGTGTGTGTGTGTGTGTGTGTGTGTGTGTGTGTGTGTGTGTGTGTGTGCGTGCGTGCGTGCGTGCGTGTTATACCAGCCGTGCTGTAATGTATAGGGTTTCTGGCCTCTACCACTGGCTTGGAGGCAGATCCAGGGTGGGCTGATCTGATCTGGGGAAGAGGAAACCGACGTTGGATTAAAGTAATGAGGAATGGGGTTGACAGGCGTTCCGATGATGGACCCCCGGTTATATTTCACAACAGAGGGAGAGATCAGAGTCTCTGGAGCTGAAAGGGCTTCCGTGTTGAATGGAGGTGAATGGGCCTTGTTGGAGGACTGAAAGGGCAGCTTCATGAAACATACTGTGGGACTTACAGAGGCTGCTGATGTGAGTTACAGTGTGTGTCCCAAATAACACCCTATTCCCTATTTAGTGCACTACTTTAGACCAGAGAATGGCACCCTATTCCCTATATAGTGCACTACTTTGACCAGAGCCCTATGAGTTGCCATTTGGGACGCATAGTCTCATCACCTACCTTGATTTGTCCAAAGGGCCTGACCTATCCAGGTCACACTGCTCTAAATGACAGAAAAATACATTAAAAAAACAACACTGGAAGGTTATGCTTATAGCAGACGCTTTTATCCAAGCGATTTATAGTCAGTATGGGTGGTCCCAGGAATCGAACCCACTATCCTGGCGGTGCAAATGCAAATAAATAAAAAATGCTACCATCTGAGCGACAGAGGACCACACTATACATAGATATTGTACATACAGTAGACGGTCATGAAACCAGATGGATCTCGGATAGATCAATTTAGATGTTTTCATAAAGTTTAATCAACCAATCGACCAGGTTTTAGAATGTGTAAGCCTTTTCTTTCCCAAGGGGTTTTATTTCAAGATGAACGTCTTAAGGTGGTCCTGATCCCTGGGAGAAATTTAGAGTGAGTCTCAAATAGCACCATATTCCCCTGTGGGCCTGGGTCAAAAGTACTATAGCCATTTAGGACACACGTCCCTTGAATTCCTAACAAGTCATTTTAACCTTCTTCAGAGCTGGAGCCCGACACCAACAGCACACACTGCTTGGGGCGGTCAAGCTTCAAGCTAAAATTGGATTAAGTCTCGTAAGCAGTGAGGGGATATCGGTGCCGAGTGTTTTTCAACTGATGTTGCTAAGACATCAGTATTAAGGAGATCCACTTTCCATGCATAGCATAGCTAGCCTGGCTTAACGTCGCTTACAGTATATTTCCATGCCTAGCATAGCTAGCTTAGCATAAAATTGCTTACAGTATCTTTACATAATTAGCATAGCTAGCTTAGATTAGCATCGCTTACAGTATCTTTCCATGCCTAGCATAGCTAGCCTAGTTTAGCATCGCTTCATCAGCCCTTACAGTTTCAAACCCAGACCACAGTTACAGCTGAAGTCGGTAGTTTACATACACTTAGGTCGGAGTCATTAAAACTCGTTTTTCAACCACTCCACAAATGTCTTGTTAACAAACTATAGTTTTTGGCAAGTCGGTTAGGACATCTACTTTGTGCATGACACAAGTAATGATGTCATGGCTTTAGAAGCTTCTGATAGGCTAATTGACATCATTTGAGTCATTTGGAGGTGTAATAATATAATATCCCATTTAGCAGACGCTTTTATCCAAAGCGACTTACAGTCATGTGTGCATACATTTATACGTACCTGTGGATGTATTTCAAGGCCTACCTTCAAACTCAGTGCCTCTTTGCTTCATGGGAAAATCAAAAGAAATCAGGAGGTCTACAAAAAATTGTAGACCTCCACAAGTCTGGTTCATCCTTGGGAGCAATTTCCAAACGCCTGAAGGTACCACGTTCATCTGCACAAACAATAGTACGCAAGTATAAACACCATGGGACCACGCAGCCGTCATACCGCTCAGGAAGGAGACGCGTTCTGTCTCCTAGAGATTAACGTACTTCGGTGCGAAAAGTGCAAATCAATCCCAGAACAACAGCAAAGGACCTTGTGAAGATGCTGGAGGAAACAGGTACAAAAGTATCTATATCCACAGTAAAACGAGTCCTATACTGACATAACATGAAAGGTCGCTCAGCAAGGATGAAGCCACTGCTCCAAAACTGCCATAAAAAAAAGCCAGACTATGGTTTGCAACTGCACATGGGGACAAAGATCTTACTTTTTGGAGAAATGTCCTCTGGTCTGATGAAACAAAAATAGAACTGTTTGGCCATAATGACCATCGTTATGTTTGGAGGAAAAAGGGGGGGCTTGAAGCCGACAAACACCATCCCAACCGTGAAGCACGGGGGTGGCAGCATCATGCTGTGGGGGTGCTTTGCTGCAGGAGGGACTGGTGCACTTCACAAAATAGATGGCATCATGAGGAAGGAAAATTATGTGGATATATTGAAGCAACATCTCAAGACATCAGTCAGGAAGTTAAAGCTTGGTCGCAAATGGGTCTTCCAAATGGACAATGATCCCAAGCATACTTCCAAAGTTGTGGCAAAATGGCATAAGGACAACAAAGTCAAGGTATTGGAGTGGCCATCACAAAGCCCTGACCTCAATCCTATAGAACATTTGTGGGCAGAACTGAAAAAGCGTGTGCGAGCAAGGAGGCCTACAAACCTGACTCAGTTACACCAGCTCTGTCAGGAGGAATGGGCCAAAATTCACCCAATTTATTGCGGGAAGCTTGTGGAAGGCTACCCGAAACGTTTGACCCAAGTTCAACAATTGAAAGGCAATGCTACCAAATACTAATTGAGTGTATGTAAACTTCTGACCCACTGGGAATGTGATGAAAGAAATAAAAGCTGAAATAAATCATTCTCTCTACTATTATTCTGACATTTCACATTCTTAAAATAAAGTGGTGATCCTAACTGACCTAAAACAGGGAATTTTTACTAGGATTAAATGTCAGGAATTGTGAAAAACTGAGTTTAAATGTATTTGGCTAAGGTGTATGCAAACTTCCGACTTCAACTGTAGCTATCAAAACACATGGTCCTTGTACATTACTGATCCCGACATTGTCATGTTCGTTCATGAACGGGTCAGACCAAGGCGCAGCGTGACATGTTTATTTGGAATGAATAAACAAGCGACAAAACAACAAACTAAACGAAACGAAACGTGACGTCCACGGTACACAACACAACATACCTCACACGGAACAAGATCCCACAACCCACTAGTGCCAATAGGCTGCCTAAGTATGTTCCCCAATCAGAGACAACGAGCGACAGCTGCCTCTGATTGGGAACCACACCGGCCAACATAGATCTACACATAATAGAACACCAACATAGAAATACACAACATAGAACATACACACCCTGACTCCACATATAGGAGTCCCCAGAGTCAGGGCGTGACAGACATAGACTATGACAGGGTTCCCCAGCTATGACAGGGTTCCCCAGCTGGCGGCCCACTATGACAGGGTTCCCCAGCTGGCGACCCACTATGACAGGGTTCCCCAGCTGGCGACCCACTATGACAGGGTTCCCCTGCTGGCGACCCACTATGACAGGGTTCCCCAGCTGGCGACCCACTATGACAGGGTTCCCCAGCTATGACAGGGTTCCCCAGCTGGCGACCCACTATGACAGGGTTCCCCAGCTATGACAGGGTTCCCCAGCTGGCGACCCACTATGACAGGGTTCCCCAGCTGGCGGCCCACTATGACAGGGTTCCCCAGCTATGACAGGGTTCCCCAGCTGGCGACCCACTATGACAGGGTTCCCCAGCTGGCGACCCACTATGACAGGGTTCCCCAGCTGGCGGCCCACTATGACAGGGTTCCCCAGCTGGCGACCCACTATGACAGGGTTCCCCAGCTATGACAGGGTTCCCCAGCTGGCGACCCACTATGACAGGGTTCCCCAGCTATGACAGGGTTCCCCAGCTGGCGACCCACTATGACAGGGTTCCCCAGCTGGCGTCCCACTATGACAGGGTTCCCCAGCTATGACAGGGTTCCCCAGCTGGCGACCCACTATGACAGGGTTCCCCAGCTGGCGTCCCACTATGACAGGGTTCCCCAGCTATGACAGGGTTCCCCAGCTGGCGACCCACTATGACAGGGTTCCCCAGCTGGCGTCCCACTATGACAGGGTTCCCCAGCTATGACAGGGTTCCCCAGCTGGCGACCCACTATGACAGGGTTCCCCAGCTATGACAGGGTTCCCCAGCTGGCGGCCCACTATGACAGGGTTCCCCAGCTGGCGACCCACTATGACAGGGTTCCCCAGCTGGCGTCCCACTATGACAGGGTTCCCCAGCTATGACAGGGTTCCCCAGCTGGCGACCCACTATGACAGGGTTCCCCAGCTGGCGTCCCACTATGACAGGGTTCCCCAGCTGGCGACCCACTATGACAGGGTTCCCCAGCTGGCGGCCCACTATGACAGGGTTCCCCAGCTGGCGACCCACTATGACAGGGTTCCCCAGCTGGCGACCCACTATGACAGGGTTCCCCTGCTGGCGACCCACTATGACAGGGTTCCCCAGCTGGCGACCCACTATGACAGGGTTCCCCAGCTATGACAGGGTTCCCCAGCTGGCGACCCACTATGACAGGGTTCCCCAGCTATGACAGGGTTCCCCAGCTGGCGACCCACTATGACAGGGTTCCCCAGCTGGCGTCCCACTATGACAGGGTTCCCCAGCTATGACAGGGTTCCCCAGCTGGCGACCCACTATGACAGGGTTCCCCAGCTGGCGACCCACTATGACAGGGTTCCCCAGCTGGCGGCCCACTATGACAGGGTTCCCCAGCTGGCGACCCACTATGACAGGGTTCCCCAGCTATGACAGGGTTCCCCAGCTGGCGACCCACTATGACAGGGTTCCCCAGCTATGACAGGGTTCCCCAGGTGGCGACCCACTATGACAGGGTTCCCCAGCTGGCGTCCCACTATGACAGGGTTCCCCAGCTATGACAGGGTTCCCCAGCTGGCGACCCACTATGACAGGGTTCCCCAGCTGGCGTCCCACTATGACAGGGTTCCCCAGCTATGACAGGGTTCCCCAGCTGGCGACCCACTATGACAGGGTTCCCCAGCTGGCGTCCCACTATGACAGGGTTCCCCAGCTATGACAGGGTTCCCCAGCTGGCGGCCCACTATGACAGGGTTCCCCAGCTGGCGACCCACTATGACAGGGTTCCCCAGCTATGACAGGGTTCCCCAGCTATGACAGGGTTCCCCAGCTATGACAGGGTTCCCCAGCTGGCGGCCCACTATGACAGGGTTCCCCAGCTATGACAGGGTTCCCCAGCTATGACAGGGTTCCCCAGCTGGCAGCCCACTATGACAGGGTTCCCCAGCTAAGACAGGGTTCCCCAGCTGGCGGCCCACTATGACAGGGTTCCCCAGCTATGACAGGGTTCCCCAGCTATGACAGGGTTCCCCAGCTATGACAGGGTTCCCCAGCTGGCGGCCCACTTGTGATTTTAGTTTGCCACCATAGTTTTCTGAGCAACAAAAAAGCTCCAAGTGTCACAAGCCGGGCTAGAACTCCGGTCTCAGATGTGGAAAGCTGGGGGTACTACCCCTTAGCCACAGAGGAGGTGTTGTAGGACCCAAATGAAACACCCAAGGCAATACTCCAGGTAAGTTGATTTAATGTTCCAAAACAGGAGGCAAAACAAAACAACTCCACGAGGGGAGAAAAACAAACTAAAGATAACTTCGAACAGCTTACTAGGACAGACACGGTGGGACACAGCAGGAGACACATAGTCAGGACGCAATAACCAAGTGAGAAACAAGGGGAAAACACACAGCTAAAATACTAAAGGGCAAACAAGGCACAGGTGACCTGGATCAAACTAATGAGGACACACGAGGAAGAACTAAGGCAGAGGGGAACACAGCTGACCTCTAGAGGCCCGGAGACAAACAGGAGAAGCAGGAAGCTGACAGGACCCCCTCCTCTAGGAACGACTCCTGACGTTCCTTCCAGAACACCCTGGCCCCCGGGTGCGAAAATCTCGGATCAACCCTGGGTCCAGGATGTCCCTGGCTGGAACCCAGGAGCGCTCCTCTGGCCCGTAGCCCTCCCAGTCCACCAGATACTGCAGAGAGTTCTGGACCCTCCGGGAGTCCAGTATCCGGCGGACTGTGTAGGCTGGCTGGCCGTCAATGATCCTGGGAGGTGGCGGGGGTCTGCGTGGGGGGGCAAAGGGAGAAGACAAGACAGGTTTAATAAGTGAAACATGGAAAGTGGGGTTAATTCTAAGGGAACGAGGGAGAACCAAACGATAAGACACAGGGTTAACCTTTCTAGCAATGCGGAAAGGGCCGATGTATCTCTGGGAAAGCTTCTTGGACTCGACCCGGAGGGGCAGGTTCTTGGTGGCCAACCAAACTCTCTGACCAGCTCGGAAACTAGGGGCCGTCCGGCGGTGGCGATTAGCCTGACTTTGGTATCTCTGGGAGGTCCGAAGGAGGGCACGCCTGGCCTTCTTCCAGGTCCGCCTACAGCGTTGGACAAAGCGCTGGGCCGAGGGAACACCAACTTGCGCCTCCTCCTCTGGAAATAATGGAGGGTTGTAACCGAACTGGCATTCGAAGGGGGACAATCCGGTGGCTGAGGACTGGAGGGTGTTGTGGGCATATTCAGCCCAAATGATATAGGTGGCCCAAGACGTGGGATTACTGGCCGCCATACACCGCAGGGTGGTCTCCAGATCCTGATTAATCCGTTCCGTTTGACCATTAGACTCTGGATGGAACCCTGACGATAGGCTGGCTGTGGCCCCAACAAGCCTGCAGAAGGCCCCCCAAAACCGGGACGAGAATTGGGGACCTCGGTCAGAGACCACGTCCAGGGGAATACCAAATATCCGGAAGACATGGTTCATGAGGAGCTCAGCAGTCTCCTTAGCCGAGGGCAGCTTGGGCAGGGGAATAAACCGGGCAGCCTTAGAGAAACGGTCTACCACCACTAGGATGACGGTGTTGCCCTGGGATAGAGGAAGTCCCGTAACAAAGTCCAGAGACAGGTGTGACCATGGCCTTCGAGGAACAGGTAAGGGATGGAGCAGTCCCTGGGGTCGCTGGCGTGTCGACTTTCCCTGGTTGCACACCGGGCAGGCCTCCACATAGACCTGCACGTCCTTCTTGATGGACGGCCACCAAAACCGCCGTCGGAGGAACTCCAGTGTGCGAGCACTGCCTGGATGGCATGTCAAGGGCGACTCATGACCCCACTGCAAGACGCGGGCCCGAACAGAGAGAGGAACGTACAGGCGACCGGCAGGACCACCGCCTGGATCGGGCTCATGGACAAGAGCTTCTCGTACCCCTCTTTCTAGTTCCCACTGAAGAGGTGCGACGATCCTAGACCTCGGAATAATCGATGCCAAGGGCTTCTCTCGTACCTCGGGAGAATAGACTCGAGACAGGGCATCCGGCTTGACGTTCTTGGTGCCAGGTCGGTAAGACAGGAGGAACTGGAATCGATTGAAGAAAAGGGACCATCGTGCTTGCCGAGGGTTCATCCGCTTAGCCTGTTGGAGATATTCCAGGTTCTTGTGGTCTGTGAGAACCTGGAAAGGGTGCTGAGCCCCCTCAAGCCAATGGCGCCACTCCTCCAAGGCCAGTTTTACCGCAAGCAACTCTAGATCCCCCACGTGGTAGTTGCGCTCGGCCTCAGACAGGCGGCGAGACATGAAGGCACAAGGGTGTAATCTCCCATCCGCACCCCTCTGTGACAGGACGGCTCCCACCCCCACCTCTGAGGCGTCCACCTCCACCACGAAAGGTCTTTCTGGGTCAGGGGTCACCAGAATCGGAGCAGAAGTGAAGCGGCGCTTGAGATCCTCGAAGGCCCCTGCTGCTTCCGGACCCCAGTGAATCCTGGTCCCTCCTCCCTTGGTAAGCGTCGTCAAGGGGGCTACCACCGAGCTGAAATTCTTGATGAACTTCCGATAGAAGTTAGAAAAGCCAATGAACCGTTGAACCTCCTTGACCGTGGCAGGTGTGGGCCAATCGTGGACCGCCTTGACCTTCTTGGGATCCATCTCTAGGTGCCCAGGAGTGACAATAAACCAGAGAAACTGAGTCTGAGAAACATGAAATTCACACTTCTCAGGCTTAACGTAGAGGTGATTGTCAAGGAGCCTCTGGAGAACCCGGCTAACATGCCCCTCATGCTCCTTCAGTGACCTCGAGAAGATGAGGATATCGTCCAGGTACACGAAAACGAACAGATTAAGCATATCCCGGAGAACATCATTAATCAGGGCTTGGAATACTGCGGGGGCATTGGTGAGCCCGAACGGCATCACCCGATATTCATAGTGCCCCGTGGGCGTGTTGAACGCCGTCTTCCATTCGTCTCCTGGCCGGATCCGCACGAGATGGTAAGCATTGCGGAGATCCAGCTTAGTAAAAATGGAAGCCCCTTGAAGCAGCTCAAAAGCAGTGGCCATGAGAGGAAGGGGGTATCGATTCCGAACCGGTGATCTTGTTGAGTCCCCGGTAATCAATACAAGGCCTAAGACCCCCGTCTTTCTTTTCAACAAAAAAGAAGCCCGCCCCAGCCGGGGAAGTAGAGGCATAGATGAGGCCGGCTGCCAAGGACTCCTTAATGTAGGTGTCCATAGCTGCGTGCTCGGGGGAGGACAAGGAAAAGATCCGACCTCTAGGAGGGCAGCACCCAGGGAGTAGATCAATGGCACAGTCATACGTGCGATGAGGCGGTAAGGCAGTAGCCCGGGCCTTGCTGAACACTGCCTTGAACCGATGGTAAACACTGGGGACTCGGGAGACGTCAACAGACTCTTGAAACTGGGTACTAGGGGCTGAGGGACTCTGAAGCATGCAGGTGAGTTGGCAAGTGGGACCCCAGCTTAGAATGGTGCCAGTAGGCCAGTCGATCTGGGGATTATGTCTGCATAGCCAAGGGTGACCCAGGATAATAGGATACTCGGGAGAGTCAATGAGATAGAAGGTCTCCTCCTGCTGGTGTTGAGAGATGGTAAGTCGCAGGGACTGAGTCGCCTCGGTAACCTTTCCTGGTTCCAGAGGTCTGCCATCTAAGGCTGTAACGGCCTGGGGTTGAGGAAGTAGTTGGGTAGGGATCTTAAGTTCCTTAGCCAAGGTTACATCCAGGAAATCACCTGCGGCACCGGAATCGATCATAGCCTGGACCCGATGCTGGTGGCCCCCCCAGGACAGAGTGGCTGGAATAGCCAGGACAGCGTTAGTAGGAGGCGCTCTAATTCTCCCCATCACAGCCCTCCTGTAGCTGGGCGGGGACAGGCGTTTCCCGAAAGCTCGGGGCAAGTGGAGCGGAAGTGGCCGGCAACCCCGCAGTAGAGGCACCGACGCTCCCTCATGCGACGTTCCCTTTCGTTGGGAGAAAGCCTGGAACGGCCTAACTGCATGCTCTCCGGGGAATCCTGGAGCAGTTCAGGAGCCGGGGAAGCTCTGAATGACGGAGTCCAAACAGGAGAAACAGAGCTGCTCAGAGGAACTTGGGACTGAGACACCTGACGGCGAGCCGTTCTCCGCTCTCTTAGACGATTGTCCAGGCGGATGGCCAAGGCTATGAGGGACTCGAGATCTCCAGCTGGTTCCCGGGTGGCTAACTCATCTTGAAGGGGCTCAGATAACCCTCCCTGAAAGCAGACCCTCAGCGCTTCATCATTCCATCCGCTCCTTGCTGCTATGGTCCGGAACTCAATGGCAAAATCTGCCGTGCTTCGGGGGCCCTGACGGAGAGACAGTAGGCGCTTGGAAGCCTCCCGCCCACTGACAGGATGATCGAACACCCGCTTGAACTCTTCTACAAATGCAGCGTGGGAGTCACAACAGGCCTCCTGGGACTGCCACACCGCAGAAGCCCAGGCGAGCGCCTTGTCTGAAAGAAGGGTAATGATGTAGGCAATCTTGGAACGGTCTGTGGGAAAACTTGAGGGTTGGAGCTCGAAGGTGAGGGAGCATTGGGTGAGGAAACCCTGGCAAGAGCTTGGATCCCCAGAAAAGGGCTTGGGAGGTGGTAGTCGGGGCTCCGCCAACCGAGAAGGCCGGTCGTCACTGGGGGGTGACCTGGGGGAAGGGAGAGGACCAGGGAGGCGTTCAAAGAGCTGGCGGAGGGAACTCATCATTTCGGCCAGGAGTTGAGAATGACTAGCCATCAGCTCCTCTTGTCGGCTGAGAACGGCTTCATGGCGCTGGAAAGAAGCCTCATGTCGAGTGATCACCGCCAACAGGTCCTGGGAACTGAGTGTTTCTGGGTCCATGAGTGACTTGGTTATTCTGTCACAAGCCGGGCTAGAACTCCGGTCTCAGATGTGGAAAGCTGGGGGTACTACCCCTTAGCCACAGAGGAGGTGTTGTAGGACCCAAATGAAACACCCAAGGCAATACTCCAGGTAAGTTGATTTAATGTTCCAAAACAGGAGGCAAAACAAAACAACTCCACGAGGGGAGAAAAACAAACTAAAGATAACTTCGAACAGCTTACTAGGACAGACACGGTGGGACACAGCAGGAGACACATAGTCAGGACGCAATAACCAAGTGAGAAACAAGGGGAAAACACACAGCTAAAATACTAAAGGGCAAACAAGGCACAGGTGACCTGGATCAAACTAATGAGGACACACGAGGAAGAACTAAGGCAGAGGGGAACACAGCTGACCTCTAGAGGCCCGGAGACAAACAGGAGAAGCAGGAAGCTGACACCAAGTGATTTAAATTGAGGAAATCTGTTCCAAAGTATTCCTACGCATAATAGAGAGATATAAGCAATGTTTAAATTGATTATGTTTTAGTCAATTATTATATTTGTTTGGTCAATGTGCAGTCTAAAAATTATTTATAATTCTGTTCTGTCCCCCCTGACCATCCGCTCAAGAAAAAATCAGCCCACGGCTGAATCCAGTTGGTGATCCCTGGACTATGATGTCTGATAATATGATATGATCATTTTAAAATGCTGTTTCACATTTGAGAGGTTGATAAGGAGCATGGAAAAAATAGCTCCATGGTCATGAGTCATAGATACTCAAGTCCAAGTTAAGTCATGAGTCGTATATACTCAAGTCCAAGTTTAGTCACAAGTCATACAGCTCAAGTCCAAGTTAAGTCATGAGTCGTATATACTCAAGTCCAAGTTTAGTCACAAGTCATACAGCTCAAGTCCAAGTTAAGTCATGAGTCATAGATACGCAAGTCCAAGTCGAGTGGCAAGTGTTTTTCTTTTGCCAAGTCAAGTCTCAGGTATGAGTCCAAGTCACGTTACTGGAGTCCATATCTCTGGTATAATGTCATTATGTATGATGTTTACATACTGCTCTACTCATCTCATATGTATATACTGTATTCTATTCTACTGTATTTTAGTCAATGCCACTCCGACATTGCTCGTCCTAATATTTATGTATTTCTTAATTCCGTTATTTTACTTTTAGATTTGTGTGTATTGTTAGATGTTACTGCACAGTTGGAGATAGGAACACAAGCATTTCACCACACCTGCAATAACATCTGCTAAATATGTGCATGTGACCAATACAATTTGATTTGATTTGATGTTATTAGACTCCCATGGGTTTGTTGTGTTAGCATGTAAACTAAACAGCATGTATGATGTTATCAGAGTATGAGACGTGGACTACGTGAAAGCTTACTTCATTATTCAATGTGTTTTTATTATATCCACAGCACCAGGGACAGCGTACACAGACGTTTCGGCTTTACAGCCTTCTTCAGTGTGGAAGTACAGTTTTATTTGAATTTTTAAAAAAAACAGAATTTGTAAAGAACAACAGATGAGCAGCAGGTGCTTCTAATCAGGGTTGCCACTCTTCAGCCAATCAGGGACGTCGCTTCTCTGATCTACCTGGATACAAATGAGTCACATAAAAAAAATACAGAATTATAGAGTCTGGAGGGCAACTCACAATCAACCGCCCCCAGGTGCCCGCTCACCTAAATACGTCACATAAATTCACGAGATAGCCTACCACGAAGGACATCAGGCAAAGCCGTTCATAAATATGTGGGGCCAACTCATAAACGATACGCAAAATCCGGACAGTGTTCTTGTATAACAGTCTAAATGTGGCTTATAGGAAGGATGTGAAATATAATTCTTCGCTTAAACCGTGAGATACAGAATGTGATTTATACAGTGCATTCGGAAAAGTATTCAGACCCCTTGACTTTTTCCACATTTTGTTACTTTGACATGGTTTTATGCACCAGCCAAGCTTCTGGGAGAGAGACATGGTTTTCGTTTGAATGGTTAAGTGTTTTCCCAGAGAACGGTCCTCATCCTCAGGTTTCCCAGAGAACGGTCCTCATCCTCAGGTTTCCCAGAGAACGGTCCTCATCCTCAGGTTTCACAGAGAACGGTCCTCATCCTCAGTAGTGGTTGTATCCACAGGTTGCCCCAGTCTCTGAAACCTCTCGCAGAATCAAACAAATATAGACAGAAACAAAAAGGTTGGTCTTGCTATTAGTAGTTTACTATTTAAATAAAAATGCTGTATAACTTAAAATAATTAGGCTAAATATTAACTATATTGGTCAACTTTTTATGATAAAATGATACACATCTTTCACAGTGTGGAGTTCCAACGTGTGTTCACTGCAGCAGGGATTCCCTTCACTCCAAACTCACCTTCAAACGCCTCTTTTAAAGTGGTGCTAGTGTGGAGCAATGAGTTAATCTTGGATGCTTTGGAAAGAGCAGGACTGATACCTTTAGTCTCCTTCAACCCGTCCCCCACCACTAGTCGCAATGTATGTGCAAAACACCGTGAACTTTGTTGTTGACCGTTTGTTTTTAACCAAAGTAGTGTGGAGGGTCTCCTGTTCTTCAACTTCCAGGTCATTCCATTTGTCTGGATCATGGTCATCATAGGCAGCCTCTTCCTCTTCACCTGGGAAGCACACTGTCAACGCCTTTATCATGTTAGCTGCATTGTCACTTATTGTGTAATCTAGCTTGCGTTTTGATAACATACTCGTCACAGACGCCATCAAACTGCTCGCATATTCGTTCCCCTGTGTGTGAGATCCTGTAAAGCGGTTACAAGCCGAACAGATTGGACCTCAGTTGTATGGCCTCATTCTCCATTTCAGTCCAGTGCGCGGTGACCCTAAGTAATCCTCTCATCGTTCTGTCAGACCATATGTCTACCGAGACAGAGACGCTGTCAGCTTGTGCCATCTGGTCATTGAGTTTTGTCTTCCTTTTTCGGGCAACCAGGTTGTCAATTTTGGAGGATATGGTTCCACAATACATGGGGGCGTATTTGCTATCAACCACTGACAAAAAGTGACAAAAGCTCTTGGGTTCAACGGTGGACAAGTGCATGTTGCAATCCACAATCAGGTCTGAGATGCTGGAATTGGAGATAGCTTTTTGCTGTGGGGTGGTTTGTGTTGTACAGAGCTGTCACGTTCGTTGAAGGACGGGTCAGACCAAGGCGCAGCGTGATATGCCTACATGTTTATTTAAACTGAATAAACACCACGACAAAACAATAAACAAATGAACCGTGAAGTCCAAGGTAGCACACACAACATACCTTAACACGGAACAAGATCCCACAACTGCACAGTGCCAATAGGCTGCTTAAATATGGTCCCCAATCAGAGACAACGAGCGACAGCTGCCTCTGATTGGGAACCACACCGGCCAACATAGATCTACACATACTAGAATATACAACATAGAAAACGCACAACAAAGAATATACACACCCTGACTCAACATTTAAGCGTCCCCTGAGTCAGGGCGTGACAAGAGCACGTCTCTATGAATTGGGAGATGTGAGGCTGCTGAAGGTCTTCTAATAATCTTGCTATTCTGGTAATCATCAAAGCTAGAAAATAATAAATCAATTATAAAATAGTTTTATATGATGGAGTTGAATTCATGAATGAGCATATGTAAGGAACCTGATATTATTCAGTAGTTAATTGTCTTTATGTATTTAGATAAACGTATATTTAAAAAATGTTTTAGTAGTAGGCCTACATAGGGATGTTAAAAACATAACAAAAATCTAAACTTGCTGATCACTTTGGACACAAATGACAGGGGGAACTATTGCAAGCTAGCTAGCTAGTAAGTTCCAGAACATTACCTAACGTTAGCTAGAGGTCTGTGGAGGTCCATTAGAGAGGTCTGTGGAGATTGGTTGGCTAACAGAAGGTGCTGCGAGAGGAGAGGAGGTAAGAGGATGAGAAGAGGGTGATACACTTTTTGGATGGAGAAAACTAAACAAGTCTCCTGAGTCTCTTGGGTCATACATCTCAAGTTCAAGTTAAGTCATGAGTCATACATCTAAAGTCCAAGTTAAGTAATGGGTCATACAGCTCAAGTCCAATTTAAGTAATGGGTCATACATCTCAAGTCCAAGTTAAGTAATGGGTCATACAGCTCAAGTCCAAGTTAAGTAATGGGTCATACATCTCAAGTCCAAGTTAAGTAATGGGTCATACAGCTCAAGTCCAATTTAAGTAATGGGTCATACATCTCAAGTCCAAGTTAAGTAATGGGTCATACATCTCAAGTTCAAGTTAAAGTCATGAGTCATACATCTAAAGTCCAAGTTAAGTAATGGGTCATACAGCTCAAGTCCAAGTTAAGTAATGGGTCATACATCTCAAGTCCAAGTTAAGTAATGGGTCATACAGCTCAAGTCCAAGTTAAGTAATGGGTCATACATCTCAAGTCCAAGTTAAGTAATGGGTCATACAGCTCAAGTCCAATTTAAGTAATGGGTCATACATCTCAAGTCCAAGTTAAGTAATGGGTCATACAGCTCAAGTCCAATTTAAGTAATGGGTCATACATCTCAAGTCCAATTTAAGTAATGGGTCATACATCTCAAGTCCAAGTTAAGTAATGGGTCATACATCTCAAGTCCAAGTTAAGTAATGGGTCATACAGCTCAAGTCCAAGTTAAGTCATGAGTCAAACAGCTCAAGTCCAAGTTAAGTCACAAGTCAAACAGCTCAAGTCCAAGTTAAGTCACAAGTCAAACAGATCAAGTCCAAGTTTAGTCACAAGTCAAACAGCTCAAGTCCAAGTTAAGTCACAAGTCAAACAGCTCAAGTCCAAATTAAGCCACAAGTCAAACAGCTCAAGTACAAGTTAAGTCACAAGTCAAACAGCTCAAGTCCAGGTTAAGTCACAAGTCAAACAGCTCAAGTCCAAGTTAAGTCACAAGTCATAGATACTCAAGTCCAAGTCGAATGGCAAGTTTTTCTTTGCCAATTCAAGTCTCAAGTCGAGTCCATATCTCTGGTATAATGTTATCAGAGTATGAGACATGGACTCCGTGGTTTGTTGTGTTAGCATGTAAACTAAACAACATGTACGATGTTATTAGAGTCTGAGACATGGACTAAATATAAAGGGGGTCAATGTAAAGAGTAAGGGCAGCCATTTTATTAACTGTTCAGGCTTGGCTGGTGCTTGGGGGTAGAAGCTGTTCAGGAGCCTTTTGGTCCTAGACTTGGTGCATCGGTACCGCTTGCCGTGCGGTAGCAGAGAGAACAGTCTATGACTTTGGTGACTGGAGTCTTTGACCATTTTTAGGGCCTTCCTCTGACACCGCCTGGTATAGGCAGGGAGCTCGGCCCGGTAGATAGACAGAGGCTGATGTAAGATTGGGGCCAGGAGTTTTTCTTATCAACACTGACCTGACCAGAACTAGACTCTATCGGCCCCGCCTCTCGACCAAAATCATGTTGTGTGTGTGTGTGTGTGTGTGTGTGTGTGTGTGTGTGTGTGTGTGTGTGTGTGTGTGTGTGTGTGTGTGTGTGTGTGTGTGTGTGTGTGTGTGCGTGTGTGCGTGCGTGCGTGCGTGTGTGTGTGTGTGTGTGCGCGTGTGTGAGTGTTAGTGTGTGCGTGTGTGCATGCATGCATGTATATGGAGAGAGCCAGTAGAGGCTGATTAAAACCAGGATTTGTCAACAGGGAGACCTCATTACACCCCTCACACACACACACACATCACACACACATACCCCTCACACACACACCCTTATTGTACGCAGCTCTAAGCACTTATTGATGAAATTGATTTGATATAGGAGATCTCATCTCAAACGTGTGAGGCACAAGGACTGATAAGAAATACAGTACATGTAATATTATCTGATCTATTCTGATCTTACCTGATCTGATCTGATATTATCTGATCTTACCTGATCTGATCTGATATAATCTGATATTATCTGATCTTATCTGATCTGAAAACATATTTTCACTCTTTATCTTCTGTAGAAGTCAACATTAGAGGAATACAATATCTTCAAAGTGTGTCATGTTAACACCAGTGAGAAAAACAGAGGAGATATTTAGTACAGTGTATACAGTTGTTTCTAAAGAACATTCAAACTGCAACGCTGTTTCAGTGAGTGTGGGTTTTCCTTTTCCAGTATACAGATGGGGGATCTTCATTTGATCAACCCAATTTCAGGAGACCTTTCCTGCAATGCAGGAAATGTAAAAAGTGTAGTGTATTTAAGGTTTGAAAAGGCTTCTGAAGTTTACAAAAATGTCAACTGAAATTCCAGATTTGATTTTCCCTTACAAAAAATGTATCAACCCCTACTACAAAAATGTCCATTAATTATAATCCACATTTCCTGTTGTTCCAAGATTATTTTCCTGCTGTAGCAAACTGATTCAAATGAAGATCCTACTCCTGTCCATACAGTACACTGCACCTTTACCTGAAATGGTTCAATCAAGCCACATGTCAACAAACTTCCCCCCCCCCCCCCCCGTCAATGCAAATTGGACATAATCATTGCAAATTGCCATGCAAAAACCTCAGAATTGCAGCAGCAAAATTAAGCATTGTTGCCCCGCAAATATCTTAAAGAAAACGCTGCGATATCCTGAAGGGACTGGCACAGATTTTAGGTCACTTGTTCTCTACTGCCATGGCTCATGGGACACACACACACACACACGAGACTGGGGGGAAACTAGTAACAGTGTCCTCTATCCTCCTCCAGGCTATGGGGGCCAACATCCTTAAATCAAATGTGACAGGTCTTCCCCCATCTCCCCCCATTGTACAGTGGAGATGCCAAAAGACCTTGGCTGTGTCTGAAATGGCTCCCTATCCTTCGACATAGTGCACTACTTTTAACCAGGGCCCATTGGGTGAAAGGGTAGTGCACTGTGTAGGGAATAGGGTGCCATGTCAGACACAGCCCATCCTTCCCCCATGCTCCCCCGTCTTACTGGTCTGGAACCCTGACCTGGTTCCATGCTCGCCCGTCTTACTGGTCTGGAACCCTGACCTGGTTCCATGCTCCCCCGTCTTACTGGTCTGGAACCCTGACCTGGTTCCATTCTCCCCCGTCTTACTGGGCTGGAACCCTGACCTGGTTCCATGCTCCCCCGTCTTACTGGTCTGGAACCCTGACCTGGTTCCATGCTCGCCCGTCTTACTGGTCTGGAACCCTGACCTGGTTCCATGCTCCCCCGTCTTACTGGTCTGGAACCCTGACCTGGTTCCATGCTCCCCCGTCTTACTGGTCTGGAACCCTGACCTGGTTCCATGCTCCCCCGTCTTACTGGTCTGGAACCCTGACCTGGTTCCATGCTCGCCCGTCTTACTGGTCTGGAACCCTGACCTGGTTCCATTCTCCCCCGTCTTACTGGGCTGGAACCCTGACCTGGTTCCATGCTCCCCCGTCTTACTGGTCTGGAACCCTGACCTGGTTCCATGCTCGCCCGTCTTACTGGTCTGGAACCCTGACCTGGTTCCATGCTCCCCCGTCTTACTGGTCTGGAACCCTGACCTGGTTCCATGCTCCCCCGTCTTACTGGTCTGGAACCCTGACCTGGTTCCATGCTCGCCCGTCTTACTGGTCTGGAACCCTGACCTGGTTCCATGCTCCCCCGTCTTACTGGTCTGGAACCCTGACCTGGTTCCATGCTCCCCCGTCTTACTGGTCTGGAACCCTGACCTGGTTCCATGCTCCCCCGTCTTACTGGGCTGGAACCCTGACCTGGTTCCATGCTCGCCCGTCTTACTGGTCTGGAACCCTGACCTGGTTCCATTCTCTCATGTCTCAGTCAGTCTCAACCCTGTTGTTAAGCCTTGTGTTGTTTAACCCATTGTACCTTTCACATTAAAGGGGGCAATCTGCATTGCTACATCCATTATTATTATTATTATTATTATTATTTTTTAACCTGTAAATGAATGATACATACCTATTGATTCTTAAAGAATATAACTTATAAATGCCTCATGAGCTTAGTTGAACTGCCGTAGGAATTTGAGAACGGTTGCATTTCTCCAGCCCCAATTCCTCAGCTGTTTACCAGATCAGTTGCGGAGTGACAGCTTTTGTTTTGGTTTGAACTGCAGATTGTCCCTTTAATGACATGTTGACCCATCCCTACTGTATACCCCCCCCCCCCCCCCCACCCCACCCCACCACCCCACCCCACCTCCCCCCCTGACCTGGAAAAGGAAGCGCTCAACATGCTGTTGGTTGTGTTGGTGATTATGCTGTTCTTCATGCACAGTCAGTTGTCCCTTACTGAGTATTACATACTCTAGCCCGCATATCACATTTTGGCATCAGCTTTCAACCTCAATGGCATTTTCTAAAATATTGTTTTAGCCATAGACAGACAGCATGACAGAGC